>NW_005841858.1:406582-435178 GCF_000455745.1 Alligator sinensis
GATCTGATGGCCACCTACAAGTTTATCAGGGGTGACCACCAGCATCTGGGGGAACATTTGTTCACCAGAGCGCCCCAAGGGATGACGAGGTCGAATGGTCACAAACTACTTCAAGTTCGTTTCAGGCTGTACATAAGAACTTCTTTACTGTCCGAGCCCCCAAGGCCTGGAACAGCCTGCCACCAGAGGTGGTTCATGCGCCTTCATTGAACACCTTCAAGATGAAACTGGATGCTTATCTTGCTGGGATCCTATGACCCCAGCTGACTTCCTGCCCTTTGGGCGGGGGGCTGGACTCGATCTTCTGAAGTCCCTTCCAGCCCTGATGTCTATGAAATCTATGAGAAGTTCACTGTTGATTCCAAGGGGGAGGAGGATCTAGCTGCTGGCTGGGAGCCTACAGCTGGTTTCCCCTAGCAACAGCCCATCTCCCTGCTACAACATTTTCAGAATGGGAGGGGGGAAAGGGAGCAGAGGGAGCTCATACTTGGTGTTCCTCAGTTCCCTGGAGGGTGGGGTGGGAGAATTGGAGCCCCGCCCCACATCAGAGGGCGAAGGGGGAGGCTTCCTATTCCCCTACCCCACTCTCCAGCGGGGGCTGAAAATCCCCTAGACTGAACTCCCTCTGCTCCCTTTCCCTCCTTCCATTCTGAAAACAGTGTCAGGCTGTCAGACAAAAGTTACAGAAGATGCTCTGTTTTGAAATGTCTTTATCTGAACCCTCAGTTCAGATTTTCACCAGATCGGCCATTTTTTGTGAGTGCATGAGTTTTGCTTCAGGGGTTTAGGTTTAGCTGTGTTGGTCTAAGGACATAGGCAGACAAGGTTCCTTGGGTGAATTTGATATCTTTTATTAGACCAACCCAGGTAGTTGGAGAATATTTATTAAGCAAGCTTTCGGGTTCAAAAACCCTAAATATTCTCCAACTATTTGGGTTGGTCTAATAAAAGATATCAAATTCACCCAAGGAACCTTGTCTGCCTATGAGTTTTGCTTGTCACTTGTGTGTCAGTTTTTCTTGGGGTTTTTTTTTTTTTTGGTTGGTTTTATAACCATCAATGGGAATTTCATAAGTACTAACAAATGCTCAGTGCAAACTGGCTCACCTGACACCTATAGGAGGAGGATTTAGGTTACCTAAAATATACTCAGGTTTTCTTTGCATGATGCAGAAATAGGATTCATATTCTTCTTGGTGGGGATGGTTTACCCAAGTGTAAGGGCTTCTCTACCCATTAATCACAGCATAAATGTAATGTGTTTATTGCAGTATAAATGGCAAATGTTATGTGTGCACCCAATTTAAGGTACCGTAAAATGGCAACTAAGGCATAAAAATGTTCCTCATATAATGCAAAACAGTTGTTTTTTTATAGTTGTTTTTTATGGAGCCTTAAATTGAATATACAGCATGTCTGGGGTACCCCAGGGCTGGCGCTGACAATCAACTGAAGGGTTTTCTGGCCAAGGAGTTTAGCCTCTGCACTCAAACTCCCCAATCCTTGAGTGTGGGATGAGGCTCCCAGAGGAGGGAGCTGAATACTTTCCCCTGCCAGGGTCTTTAAACTCAGCACCCTGCACCTCCCTTGGATGCCAGGCACAAGAGATCTGAGACTCCTCTCGGGAACCCTCCCAGCTGTGGGAAGCCAGGTGCCAACTTGCTGGTGCAGGTGGAGCCTGGGACCATGGGCTCCCTCTGCCCTGACAAGTAAAAAGGAAGCAATTACGATTTGATGTCTCATCCCAGAATTGTGCTTCCTACTACATATGTGGAACACACCATGAACATGTGCCAGGGACCTGAGTTACATTGATGTAAGTGCTATGTCTATGTCTATTGAGGGGTAATGAAATGTTCAATGCAACAAAGCCATTACTGGCTCTCCTGTCACCTATAGTGGTGAGGCACTGTATTAGTGCTACTATAGCAGGTAGCCTGAGAAAGCTGGTCTTCTGCCTGCTCCAGAGACCAAATGTGAATTGCATCAATGTTAACGTAGTGTGCGTCCAGACCCTAGAGCATATGCACATAGGTTTTCACCTTCTCTTCTTGAGCCTTTGTATTCTACCTGCTTGTCTTTTGATATGGATAAGCTTGCCATAAAGAGAAACATTCTTTTGCTGAAAAGAATATCAGAATAAGATCATCTCCTACCTTCCTCAAGCCTAAGGACCAACTTAATTTGCAGTTTCATGGATTTTGTGGAAACTGTGAAATCTGGGATTGTCTGCAAAATCTGTAACATCAACAGAAAAACAAAAAACTTAATAAAAATAAAATGCAGGGAGAGGAAGCTGGCAGGGTGGCATGAAGGGCAGCAGACAAGATAAAGGCTAACCCCTCATCCTTCCTTCCTCTGCTGGAGCCTCTCCACTAATCGGCCCTGAGGGCTAGGGTGGCATGAAGGGCAGCCAGTCATCAAGATGGTGGCTGACCCCTTGTCCTTTCTTCCCCACCTCCGGGGCCTCTCCACCAATCGGCACTGAGGGGCAGGGCCGCCATGAAATGCCTGTGAAATCAGCTCTGCGCATTGTGAGTGGGCTGTAAAAAACCCTTTGTCTCACCCCAATTTTAGCAGGTCCCTACCCATGCCTGCTTCACCTTCAAAAATGCTATTAATTTCTGTGATGAGTCCTCCCACTCACTGACTTCTCTGCACAAAGCATTTGCTTCAACAGTTTTCCTTTCCCTGAAGCATGTGTCATTGGTAGATCTGAATTTGTACTCACTTCTGTGTCTGTATTGCTAAAGCTTTTATCCATATAGACTAAGTTCCTTCTTTCTTATTCAGACAAACATGATGGGTTGTTTTGGGGGGTTTTGGGGGTCTGTTTGGGTATTTTCTTCGGGGGGGGGGTGGTATTTGAAACCTGGCAAAGACTCTCAAACCAGTCTCAGCTCTGATCTGCTATGATTGATTCTTTCTTTCATGGGGACCAGCTAGCTTTCTTGGTGAGGCACGCACCTCAAGCCAACTCTGATGCATTTTCTTCCAGATGAGTGAAGAAAGTGGTAGGAAAGATTGGAGGAGAATGGTAACCCTGTAAGGGAAATTCTCAGCCCCACCTGTATTCAGTTGTCCATCTCCCAGGTATGTTTATCTGAAAGCTCTCGGGGAAAGCATTTTGGCTTGGATTGGTGGCTGCATCAAGGGAGTAGGTAGCTTAGAGACCGCAGGATTTTTCTTATAGAAGGTACTAAAGGAAAGAGGTCTTCAGAGTGGTCTCCTTTAATGCTAGATGGTGGAGTGCCTCTTGCAATGGATCAGGACAAGAGGGTCAGGATGCTGAAGCTTGTGCCATAAAGAAGGGGTCAAATAGACTTGCATATTCCTAACAAACAGGGACCTTGGAGCTTTAGAGCAAGGCCAAACAGAAGTGTTGAAAAAAACGCCAGAATTGTCATCTTTTTCCCCAGTACTTCTATATATGGGGAGCGTGGAGTTTATGATTTGGCCAGAGGGACAATTCTTTAGAGAAGCACCGGAGTTGGTTGATTCAAGAGCAGGATAGTATTGTCTGGAGCAAGAGAGCGTAATGTACCAGAAATAAAAGGGCCAAGAATCAACTGGATCTCAGTTGGATCTCAACTTCAAGGGGAATGTCTGACTGGTTTCTGAGACATACCTTTGTTCCATGAATTAGGCATGACTGCAATTTTGTGTGACACTAAGTTATCACCTAGGAAAAATAGGAACAAAAGCTTTTACCTGAAGAGCAGCTAACTTGGGGTTGAGCAACCTGGTGACCAGTAGCATAATCACCATAGTCACCTAAAGTCAGGAGTTTCTGACAGGGCATATGTTTTTTCAGAATTTCCTTTATTTGTATGAATGTATGTACTGTCAGAACACGGCAGGAGTTCATATGCCAGCCTTCATGGTCCAGTACCAAACTATCCCCTACAGACTTGCTTGGAGAAAATCTGAGCATACAAAGACCACCTCTTCTCAACATCCTTCTTCTCCCTATAATTCTTTCATTTAGCTTTGGAATCCAGGGGCCCTGTCAAGCCCCCAGGCTCTTCAGAAAGTGCATTTTCAGTGGTAAAGTCCAATAGCTTTCTCAGTGTTTAAAATGACTGTCAAAGGGAAGGAAGATGTACACTCCCCTTGTGGGGTCTGCTTCCTACTGGGGTCTCTGGCGTGCCAGCTGGAGGAGCTCCAGGCCACAGTCCAGAGACTGCATGCCATCAGGGACTGCAAGCAGGAGATAGACTCCTTCTGCCCCAGGAGACTGAGGGTAGACCATGGTCTCCCTCCAGGACAAGGAAGGACCAGGGGACCTACCATTCTGTCCAGACCCGGGGTTGGACCAAGGTGGTCAAGGGACCCAAGACCCACCGCACCAAGGCCCCTGCCCTGCTGGAGCTTTGCAACAGGTATAAACCTCTTGCAACCCCAGCAGAGCCTGCTAAGTTGCCAGCTCCTGCAGGCAACACAGACTCAACTGCCCCCACTCTCCCTAAGACAAAACACAGTGTTTGTCGTGGGAGACTCCATCCTGAGGGGGACGGAGGGGGCAATCTGCTGCCCCAAGCCCTCATCCCAGGAAGTTTGCTGCTTTCCAGGAGCCTGTATCTGAGACATTGCAGAGAAGATCCCTAAACTCCTCCAGCCCACTGACCACTACCCTATGCTCCTCATCCATGCGGGCACCAATGACACAACTTGGAACCCTCCCAGCTGGGTCATGAGGCACTACAGGGATTTGGGAGCGGGGATTAAGGGGTTGAGGGCGCAGGTTGTGTTTTCCTCGATGCTTCCGGTTTTGGGCTATGGGCTGAGGAGGGAGAGGAGGATACAGGTAGTGAACCAAAGGCTGCAGTGCTGGTGTCATCAGGAAGGTTTTGACTTCCATGACCACAGTCTGCTCTTTGGTGAGAGAGGCAGTGAGCTGCTGGGAAGGGACGGCCTCTACCTCTCTCCGCTGGGGAGGAGGCTCTTCTCAGCCAGACTGGCTAACCTGCTCCACCAGGCTTTAAATTAAGCCTGCTGGGGGACGGGGGGACTACCGCCACTGCTGGCCTGCTGAGCAACCTTTGCAAAGCCAGTGGGCCAAGGCACTTAAGGGAGCCTACCCCTGCCTCAGCCCTAGAGGAAGCTATGGGCAAAGCAAGAGCCCCCAAGGGGACACTTGCATGCCTGTACACCAATACCAGAAGCTTGGGGTGTAAACAGGAGGAACTTGTCGTCCTGCTCAACACAAATAATTATGATGTCATAGAGATAACGGAGATCTGGTGGGACTCCACCCATGACTTGAACCATGGGTATAGATGGCTATACCCTGTACAGGAGGGATTGAGTAGACAAAAGGGGTGGAGGTGTAGCTCTCTATGTCAAGGAGAACTACACATCCCTACAAGCTGACCTCGGCACCCAGGGTGGATGACTAGAGACCCTCTGGGTTAAAATCCTTGGGGAATCATGGCACAGGAGATACAGTGGTGGGAGTCTACTACAGACCTCCCTCCCAGAAGCAAGAGATTGACCAGGACTTCTCCAGGGAATTGGCTGAGCCTGCAAACTCCTGGTCCATGGTTGTCATGGGGGACTTCAACTAACCAGATATCTTATAGGAAGAGCGCTTGGCCAAATCTGAATGGTCGCAAAGCTTCCTCACGTGCGTGGTTGAGCTCTGTCTGTCTCAAGAAGGCTACGGGCCAACAAGAGGCAAAGTGCTGTTTGACCTGGTACTAGCAACTGGGGACAACCTAATCAAGTGACCTAACAATCGAAGGGAAGCTGGGTGACAGTGACCAGGAGCTGATTGCCTTCCCCATCCGCTGAAAAGCTGTCAAGTCAGTCAGCAGTACAGAGGTCCTCGACTTTAGGAGGGCTGACTTTGACAAGCTCAGGAGACTTGTCAGTGAGGCCCTGTACAGGAGGGCCTCCTGACAAGGAAAAGTCCTTTTTTAGGTATGTGGGGAGCTGGAGGAAAAGCAAGGGCAACATTGGACTCCTGCTAAACCAAAAGGGAGAGCTGATGACTGACATCCAGGAAAAAGCCAACTTGCTAAATGGGTACTTTGGGTCAGTCTTTCACAAGTCCCATGGGATGCCCCTGTCCATTACGGGACAGGGATGCCTAAGCGAGGGTGATTCCTTGCCTTCCATCAATGCTGACCTTGTGAAGAAACAGCTTGAGAGGCTGGACACCTTCAAGTCAGCCAGCCCTGACTATTTATACCCCAGAGTACTCAAGGAGCTGGCTAGCATCATAGCTCAGTCCCTGGCATGGATCTTTGAGAACTCCTGGTGCTCTGGTGAAGTGCCTGATGATTGGAAGAAGGCCAATGTGGTGCCTATCTTCAAGAAAGGGAGGAAAGTGGATCTGGCAAACTACAGGCCTATCAGCCTGACCTCTATCTTGGGGAAGGTCTTAAAAAAAATCATCAAGGAGGTCATCCTAAATGGAGTGGCCAATGGCAACACCCTGAGAGATAGCCAGCGTGGGTTTGTTGCAGGTAGGTCATGCTTGACCAATCTCATTTCCTTTTACAACCAGGTGACCTATCACCTAGATAAGGGGGAAGAGATTGATGTCATGTATCTTGACTTTAAAAAACCTTTGATCTAGTATCCCATGATCACCTTTTGGCAAAACTGGCCAACTGAGGCCTCGGGTCCATCACGATCCTCTGGCTGGGGAATTGGCTCTGTGGTTGAACCCAGAGGGCGATGGTTGACGGAAGTCTATCGTCATGGTGTCCTGTGACCAGTGGGGTCCCTCAACGCTCTGTCCTTGGACCTATTTTGTTCAACCTCTTCATTAATGATGTTGACATTGGAGTCAGAAGTGGACTGGCCAAGTTAACCAATGATACCAGACTTCGGGGTTAAGCATCCACACCTGAGGACAGGGGGGTAATCCAGGCTGACCTTCACAGGCTCAGTAAATGGGAGGACAAGAACTTGATGGTGTTTCACACCAAAAAATGCAAGGTTCTCTACCATGGGAGGAAAATCCTGCAGTATGTCTATAGGATCGGCAGTGCTACACTGACTAGCACTATGGACGAGAGGGACTTGGAGGTCAGGATTGCCACAAGATGAACATGAGCCTCCAGTGTGATGCTGCAGCCAGTAAAGCGAGCAAAACACTGGCTTGCATCCATAGATGCTTCTTAAGCAAGTCCCTAGACGTCGTTCTTCCATTGTACTCAGCCTTGGTGAGCCCGCAGCTGGAGTACTGCATCCAGTTTTGGGATCCGCAATTCAAAAAGGATGCGGAGAAGCTTGGCAGAGTGCAAAGGAGAGCCACGCGCATAATCAGAGGTCAGGAAAACAGACCTTATGATGAGAGTCTAAGAGCCATGGGACTCTTCAGCCTGGAAAAATGCAGGCTCAGGGACGACCTGATGGCCACCTATAAATTTATAAGGGGTGTTCACTAGGACCTGGGGGAATGTTTGTTCACCAGAGCATCCCAAGGGATTATAAGGTCGAATGATTATAAACTCCTGCGAGACCGTTTCAGGCTGGACATAAGGAAGAACTTCTTTACTGTCTGAGCCCTCAAGGTCTGGAATGGCCTGCTGCCAGAGGTGGCTCAAGCACCTACTTTGAACTCTTTCAAGATAAAACTGTTTTTCTTGCTGGGATCCTATGACCCCAACTGACTTCCTGCCCCTGGGGCGGGGGGCTGGACTCGATGATCTTCTGAGGTCCCTTCCAGCCCTAGTGTCTATGAAGTCTTATCCTGTCCTCATTCCAAAATCCTGACACACACAGGGAAATACTTCTCTAGTAACTTCTAGTTCTGTATACTTCGCACACCTTACACTACCTACTGTAATAGTTCCTATGGGTGTTCAGTACAGTCTAATTCAGGTAATATCCTATCCTGACCACAGAAGTACCTTCTGACTAAGGCTGTTTTGATACCTGAAAGGGTGTTCTATATAACCTCTGGCTGTGGAGCTTGAAGGAGTATTAGTTCTATACACACCTGCTCAAAAGAATAGTGCAAAAAAACCCCAACCCCTTTAATCCTATTTGAATCACTGAATGGGCTGCTGAACAGATTTAATCATACTTATTTAATCAACCCTAAGAGAAATCAGAAGATATTGTCCCTCTCATTCAGATAAGCTCAAATAATTGATTGTGGAGATTACTTAAAATATCACCATCACAATGAGAGAGAAAATGAAGTTGTCTTTAGTTATATTGGTGCAAATCATCTGCCTGGGTTATGAATGTTTTATACAGCTGGGGTAAGACAAGGCAAGGCAACTGGAAAACTGTCTTGGTGATAAGGCAAAGAACACTCCCCAAGTGGCATAGAAATTGCAAACTTAGTATTCTACCACACCCCTAGATAGCCCATAGCAGGGGTTTTCAACCTTTTTTAAGGAGTGTACCCCTTCTGGCTACACTTCTGGTTGGGGGGGCAGGAGGGGAGGTGTTGCTGTGGCTGGACGTGGAGCAAGGGGGGCTTGCACACGTTAGTGGTATGGGGTGGTGAATGGTGGTGTCAGTCACCACTGTGTGCAAGCTCCCTCCCCACTGCATCCAGCTGGCTGGGCGGTGCCTGTGCAGCCTGCCGAGGGGAGCTGCTGCCCTTGCCCTTGCCCTGCCCCCCCCCTCCTGTCATGCGGTGGAACTGCGTGGTGGGTGGCAGTGCTCTGTCCCCACCTGCCTGCACATACCCCCTAGCCCTTTCCAAGTACCCCCAGGGGTACATGTACCCCCAGTTGACAACTGTTGGCCCATGGTGTCCAGAAGTGTGGTGGAGATAGCAAGGATGTTGAAGAGGACAAGGTGTTGAAAAGGACAAGATTAAATGCACAACTCTCTAATGATTGGCTGGTACATCAGCTAACATAATTTGGGCTATTTCAGCTCCCAGATAGCCTAGACTGTGAAAAGTGGAATGAAAAGTTGGCTAAAAATCAGCTTACTCCATACCCTCTTCAGTTTTCAAAGTGAAAAATCAGTGTAGTTAATGGTCTGGCTGATTGTAAAACATCTATCACACTGTCCTGGGTTTTGAGCCCTTCTAAATGTGGCAACACTTGAGAGACTCATTTTGTGGACTGTGAAGCAAATCAGTCCAGAAAAAAATGTTGAAAGGAAAAGATGTGAATTTCTGGTCTGCCTGTAAAAAGTGATCAGCAAGGGAGATAACCAAGAAAAATGCACCTAGGAAGTCTGTTTACCTTGTGCTCCAATGCACCCAGTGAGCGAAAGGACTTCAAATGGGACTCTCAGAACTGATTCATTCTCATCAGGGATTCAATAAAAATAGCACCTAAATGATACCATTGTTAGGAGAAGTGAAACTGCAAAAAGAGTCCAAATAAAAACCTTGTCAACTTGTAATACATCCAGCTCATTTCTTTTTTTGCTAACGGTCCCACTGGGTTAAAGAGCATCAAGCTACGCTTAATGACTTGATTCAGTCTCAGCCTAGAATTTTGTACTGTGACACAATGCTGACATATAATGCTGTCTGAGGAATTTTTGTTTTATTGCTGGCAGTGAGAACAAACATTTCTTAGCCACTTTATGTAAATGCTGCCCTGCTTAGCAGGAAGCAAGGAAAGGTAGCATTGAATAAAGGCTACTGACAAATGAGTCCTGTTTGAACTGGATTTCTGAGTATGAAATATGCTAGCTTGATTGCTTATACGCAACATGCAGAAACCTGCTTTACTGATTTTTCCCCCCTTCCTTTTTTCTGTTTTGCTTTTACAAGTGAAGTAAGGACACATTGCTCTGATGAATAAGAGAAACTCGAGATTGTCATATATGTGGAGGAAGAAGTTCATTACTTGGTTGACTCTAGCAATTACTTTCTCAACCAAAATTTGCTTCCTTTTTTCTTTTCCCCATTTAGGACTCTTACTGCTGAAAATTAAACTCTCTTAAGAAAAATTCTCAAGGTGAAATCTTAAACCTATTCATACCAATTACACAACTCCTGTTGATTCCCTTGCAAGTAGAATTTTACCTCATTTTCATCTGCCATCCCAATATTCATATTTTACTTTTTAGTAATTGCTAACTTTCAGGAAATTCTTTGCATATTATTCTTTCTAAAAATGAGTTTTGTCCTAATAACCTGGCAAGATCCATGTAAATGTATTGCTTTTTTATTTATTCCACATGATATAAAGAGCAGAATTGGATAGGTGATAAGAATGAAAACACCTTTATTCCATACAATGTTTTCTCTTCTCTGATCTGTTCACTTGGAAACAAGATGAATCATGAATTTCTGTGAAACTTGTATTGTGGTGCAGCAGGAGCAGTTTGTTCAGTTGCAGCATCTGACTGTTTCGGCTTTCTCACTCTTCGCTCTGTTAGCTTTTGCCGGTGGTTCTGTGACTTGGCTGGTAGAGCACAGGAAGGAAGGGTGGGTCTGCTTGAGATTTCCTGTCTTACTGTGAGTCACTGATACAGATTTGCTGCTGTTGCACTTCGCTTTCTGCTATGTGGCCTTGTAAGTGAAGCAGGAACAACAGTCATAAATAAGCCCTTTAACTACCAGTAGAAAGCCTCCTGGGCAGCATCCCTTTGTGTCCCAAAAACAGTAAGCAAAGAGAAAAAAGGAGATAATTTGAGGACTGCTTTTTTTTCTTTCTGAATCTAATGCATTTAGTCCATCTCTCTTCTTCATCCATCTATGCCATCATCTGTTCCACTGGATAAAGTTGGATATCCATTTTCTTGGGCTGTGCATCAGTTGTTTGCCATCTCTTCCAGCAATGGCTGAATTTTCATGTGTTCTCTGACAACAGACCTTGCTCCTGCAAACACACATTCCAGTTTTATGCATATGCCATGGAACAATGCATGGAGGGAAACATTTGAAACCTGTTGGAACCTGTGGCTAGTAAAGTTATCTCTACATGGACATTATTAATCTTATTGCTTGTGTCCCTTAAAAATGTGCTGGTTTGTTTGAGAGTTCTTATAACTTGAAGGGATACTGAAGTAGTCTGGAGTGCTTACAATTAGGACAGAATAGGCTTCTGTTCCTTATAGCCACAAAATTGATGGTTCAAAATGGATCTGTTAAATTTAAGTCAGGTATCGTATCCTCCTACCATGGAACACTAACTCTGCTATAAACAAGAGCAATACATTCTTGCATGTACAAAGGTATAGCTGACACATTTTAGACAAGATTCTCCTTTCAGTTATGCAGGTATAACTCCTTAGTAACTGAGAACAGGGCTCATTTAGTCTGGAGAGGAGAAGACTGAGGAGGATTTAATTGTGGCCTTTAACTACCTGAAGGGTGGTGACAAAGAAGATGGAGTTAGACTGTTCGCAGTGGTGGCAGATAAAACAAAGAGCAATGATCTCAAGTTGCAGCAAGGAAAGTTGATTCTAGATATTAGGGAAAAAGTTCTCACTAGGAGGATAGTAAAGCACTGGAACAGGAATCTCTATCCTTAGAGTTTTTAAGATGCCGGTACACAAAGCTTTGCCTGGAATAATATTGTTGGGTATGGTCTGGCTTTGAGCAAGGGGTTGAATTAAGGGGTTAAATTAGATGACTGCCTAAGGTCCCTTCCAACCCTAATATTCTATGATTTGGCCCTTGCTATGTATTAAATCAGAGATGCTAAACCCATGGGCCAAATCCAGTGTCTGGCCCAATGTAATCTGGCCTGGGGAGGCTTCCCATTGGTCTGTGGGACCCCTTTGGCCTGTGGGCCATGGTTCTGTGCACTAGATCAGGTGGCATGGGTCCTGATCCTGGGCTGGGTGGGGGTGGCATGGGTCCCCACAGCCTGATCCTGATACATGGGACTGGGTAGAGGCAGTATGGGGCCCTAAAACCCAATCCTGGAACACAAGGGGTGTGGGAGGGCTGGATCAGACTTTGTGCCACTCATCTGGCCTGCAGAACCAAAAGGTTGAATGTCACTGTACTAAATGATACTGAATTAGTTCTTATCTCAAACTGCAGTAAAATGCATGAGTCAGCAATGAATCAGCTGGGCACACCAAGTGAAGGAGGAAGTTAGGTTAAGTACAGGTGAAGTAGGGTAAATTACTCTAAGGAGGATGAGCTTGAACTCTAAATTGCAGCTGGGGTGTGTCAGCCTGAATTATGATGTTATTTCTCTCTCTCGAGTTTCAGTACCATAGGGTCACTTTTTAAAAAGGTGTCACTGACTGTGACTGAAGTGCTTTTATATGTTCATGTGAAAGGCAGGCAAACAATTATCTACTAATACGTAAAAAAAATAAAAAATTAGGCTCTGTGCATAAAAGTACAGTATTTTGCATACCCAGGCACGTGGGCCAATATATGCTTCAGTGGCTGTTGAAGACTCGTGATCTGGCACAATGTTATGGCTGGAGGCTAGGTTGAGATAAATTTGAAGACTTGGTTTGTAAATGTTGCTTCAGTTTTGTTTTGCACTTTATTCCAGTCACTCCCCAGTAAATGAAAACTTGTCTACACATAAAAGTCATATCTCCTTAATTATGCTAATATAGTTAAAGTAGTACAACCTCCATTCCTACCTCTACAGTGTGAGCAGAATCACACTGGTATCAAAGTGCATATATTCATACATTTCAATCCTGTTCAGGAAAGGTGATTAGCTTTATGGGTGTGAGAAGCACTTTTATAGCTGTATAACTTTGTCTGGAATAAGTCTTGTACCAGTATATGTCTGTGGGATTAAAAAAGTAATCATACCCCTGTCCAGAATACTTACCATTACTAAATAGTATACTTACATATTTGAAAAATATTTCAATTTGATTTATTTTGCCTTTGTTCTCCCTCCTTAAGCCTGAAGAGATGTCTTTATGTTGTCAACATCAGTTTGGGCTCTACTAGGTCTGGCAATTGCTGATGCATTGGTAATTTTCCTCCAGGGTTGCAGAAGATTTTTTGCAAGAAGTCTGGATAGCTCTGACTCATTCAGAGTACTAGGAGTTGAATAGAGCAGCCTAACAGAATCCAGCAGAAAGAGTACAATATTGGATTCACCATGACAATGGACTGTTAGACAAGATAATGGGCTGGCATAAGGATTGATAAAGCCATGTAAATGACTGTTTTGCCATTATCAGCACTAACCTGGTGGAAGAAATCCAGAAACTGGTTTGTGTACAAGAAGATGATCATAATCTTACATGAGCAACAAAGTCTTGCTTTACGGATTTTGGTATGTGGGATGACTGACTTGTATTTGCCTCCACATCCTATTGTTTAAAACATGAGAATCGCATGCAAAAAGCTGCATAAAAACATATTACTACTAATTTTTTGACCTTCAAAACTTTCTTTGGGTTCTCCTATTTTTCAGATTGCAATAGTATACATTCTTTCTAAAACACTATTAAGGTGTGTCAACACATGCAAACATGTACACTTGCAGCACCTTAAATAGGAGCAGCATAAATTTGAGCAGGGGACTTTTGCCTTAGTGCATGTGCCCAGACATGCACTTTGGTGTGGGGCAAGTTGTGCCACTTGGGGCAAAATAACCCTGCCCAGCTCCTTCCAGATCTACAGCCAGGGGGAGCTAGAGCCTAGTATAAAAACCTGTCCTGTGCTGGCCCCAGCAGTACAATAAGCTGACCTGGCAGGGCCACTCACTCTCAGGAGCTTCTGGGGGAGGAGCCTCTGGGAAAAAGTTGGCCATACCCCTTCCTGTCCCAGACTGCTGCTGCAAGCTGGGTCTCACAAGCTTCTGGGGAGAGGATGGCCGGGCCCTTTCCTGCCTCTGGCTACTGCTAGCTTGTTCTCAGAACTTTTGGGAGTAAGTTGGCCACACCCCTTCCTACCTTGGGCTGCTGCTGCTATTGCTGCCCCCTGCCATGGGGGGGTCCTCTGCTGTACGCTGCTACCCTCACTCAGGGAGGGCTGCACTGCATTGTACTGCACCCCAGCTTCTGTACCCCTGTTCTGGCCTGCTGCCCAGTCTGCCACCAAGCTGTGGTTGGGGGACAGCCTGGGGAGGGAGCCTGTACTGCTTGTGGGCCTCTCCTACCCCACCATCACTGCCAGAGCCAGAAGGTGCCTTGCCTGCTCCAGCTGCCTTGGCAGGTCACCCCCCACTTTCACCTCCACTTTCACCAGAAGCACACCCTGAGCGGCTGAACTGGACAGCTCTTACATCTGCACCCTCAACCCTCATGAATGCCTGGTCCTTGGCAGGGACTTTAATGTCTCCCTAGATGTGTGAGACTGGTTGGGCAGGGAAGGGAAACAGGCCGCTGTGGACATCCTCGGGAGGATCCTGATGGACTACTCCCTGGTTGTTGTCTGGTGTGCCCGTCATCCTACTGAGCCCCCTGCCTTCACCTATGTGAGGGTTGGGGAGGAGCAGGCATGCCACTCCCAGTTGGACCACGTTTATATCTCTTTGCCGCTCTTTGCCCAGGCCCACTCCTCTGGCATCCGGCCAACCCCTTTCAGCGATCACCACCTTGTCTGGGGTTGGCCTACTGGCATTTCAATACCTGTCTGCTGGAGGATGTAGGCTTCAGGGAGTCCTAGTGGGAGTTCTGGATGGCCTGTCGGAAGCAATGGGCAGCTTTCCCCTTGGCTTAGAGATGGTGGGATGTGGGGAAGATGCGCATCTGGCTTTTTTGCCATAGCTATACTCAGGCCACACCCAGAAGAGGGAGGCCTGGCCTGGCCACTGATCCAACCAACCCATCCCTCTATGGAGGGTGTCGGGAGAGGCAGGAAGAGCTTCGTGCTCTAGACTACTACCGCGCCTGCAGTGCATTTGTCCGCTCGCACATCCAGCTCCATCAGGACATGGAATGTGGCTCCCGCTTCCTTTATAACCTGGAGAGGAGGCGGGGGGCCAAGAAGTACATCATTTGCCTTCTGGCAGGTGATGGCAACCCCCTCATAGATCCAGGTGAGATGTGCCAGTGCACACGGGCCTTCTACAAAGACCTTTTCTCCCTGGATCTGACTGATGCCGAAGCCTGTCGGACCCTGTGGGAGGGTCTCCCACAGGTCAGTGTGGGTGACCAGGACTGGCTGGAGGCTCCTCTTACTCTGGCCAAGTTTTTGGCCGCCCTCTGCCTGATGCCTGGCAACAAGGCACCAGGCATCAACGGGCTGACCATGGAGTTTTACCAGGCCTTCTGGGACATCCTTGGTCCAGACTGCTGAGTCAGAGGGAAGTGGGGAGCTCCCCTTGTCGTGGCAGAGGGCCGTGCCAAAGAAGGGTGATTCCTGCGACCTGAGGAACTGGTGTCCTGTGTCTCTGGTGTCATGCATCCCATGTCCCTCCTCTGAACAGACTACAAGGTGGCAGTGAAGGCCATCTAGCTGTGCCTGCGGTCTGTGCTGATGGACATGATCCATCTTGAACAGATGTATGCAGTGCCCAGGCGTTCCATCTTTGATAACCTGTACATGGTTTGGGGTCTCCTGGAGCTAGGGTACCAGGGGGGCCTGTCTTTCACCTTTGTGTCCCTGGACCAGGAGAAGGCATTTGACAGAGTGGATCACAGGTACCTCACAGGCATGCTGCGAGCCTTTGGCTTCAGGCCCCACTTCATGTGGGGTCTCCAGGTGATGTATGCCTCTGCAGAGTGTTTGGTCAAGCTCAATTGGACCCTGATGGAGCCCATCCCTCAGGAGAGGGGTGTGTCAAGGCTGCCCACTGTTGGGTCAGCTGTACACCTTGACCCTGGAGCCCTTCCTCGTCCTCCTGTGGAGGTACGTGGTGGGGTTGATGCTGTGAGAGCCAGTGGTTTGGTTGGTCCTGTCAGCATATGCCGACAATGTACTCCTCGTAGTCCAGGACTCAGGTGATCTGGTTTAGGTGGAGGCCTGCCAGGCATTGTACTTGGCAGCCTCCTCAACCCAGGTCAACTGGGTCAAGACCTTTGGTCTAGCAGTGGGTGATGGGTGGCAGGTTGGCTCACTCCCACCCATGCTCCACGGGATCCACTGGAGCATGTGTTCGCTGCTGTACATGGGGGTCTACCTGTCCCCCACAGACCCCTCCCTGCTTGAGAACTGGCACCAGCTGGAGGCAAGGGTGGTGGAGTGGTTCTGGGCATGGGCAGAGCTATTGAAGTGCCTCTCCCTGCATGGGAGAGTGCTAGTGCCTTCTTCCTCCATTTGTGGGGGCTCCGATATGAGTGGCAGCTCCTTGGCCTATGGGGCTTCTGCCTGCAGGACCTGCAAGGACTGCCAGAATTCTACCAGGACCTCCTCAAGTCCTGGAGGCTGGTCTCCACCTCCAGGTCCACTACAACATTCTCCCAGAGCATCAACCTGCTAGTTGAGTCCCTCCTCTGGAACCCCCAGCTGGAAGTGCCAACAGCAGAGGCACTGCAGTTGCAACAAAGGTTGATCCTGTCTGGTGTTACCCATATCGGAGACCTCCTGGACTACAATAGGCAGGAGTGGGTGGACCCTGCTGCACTGGCCCAGGGCATAGGTCTACCCATGACATATGTGACCTGTCATCTGGTCCAGGAGGTGAAGTCTGCCCTACCTCCCAATGCCCTGGCCCCATGTTGACCAGGTCCTGTGTGGTGGTGGTCCCCGCCCTCCCTGTGTCCTCCAGCCCACTGGAGTTTGTTGTAGGGCCAGCACCTTGCCCGGCCTCACGGTGTTCCCCACTCCACCACCTAAGTTGGCTGGAGGGCACCAGACTGGCCTGCTTTTCCACTGTCCATCACTGCCAGCTCTACACGCTCATGTGCCATATGATCAATTATGCCGCCCTCATATCCCACCCAGAAACCGAGTGGTGGGACCTACTCAGTGAGGGCATGGCTGGGTTCACCCCAGTGGCTGAGTCTGTACTCCACTTTCATCCCATGAGCCATTGGAGACCTAAGGTGGTGGCTCCTCCATGGAGCCATCACCATGGGTGTGTATGTGGCAAGCTGCACAGACACCCTAGTCTCCTGCCCCTTCTGTGGGCAGAGGGAGACCCTGGTACACATGACCCTTGAGTGTGCCAGGCTGCAGCCCCTCCACCTCTACAACCTCCTCCTGAGGTTCTGGTTGAATTTCATCCCTCACCTTTTTGTTTTTGGTTACCCCATCTGCAGCCCCACCAAGTCCCAGGACTTCCTGGTCAACCTCTTTCTGGACCTGGCCCAGTGGGCCTTGTACCTGACCACGAAGGAGGCTTTGGCCAGGAAGGTGCCTGGAGACTGTAGGGCTGCTTTCCTCTCACTTGCCTGTACACATTTCTGGGCAGAGCACCAGTGGGTGGTGTTCACTGCCTTCTTGGATGCCATTGTGGACTGGCTTGGTGTCCCCCTCAGGCGCACTTATTTTCATGTTTTGACCCTTTAACCCACACAACACTCTTATCCTGTTTTTTTCATTAGTTGTCCCAAGAATTTAGTTGTTCCATTCATCCATTAGCCCCCATACAATAGGGGGCTACTAGTTAGCCAGGTGGGCCTTGCCCATGGTAATTGGATGGACAAATAGACAGGAGTTTCTGAGGTCCAGTCAGTTGGTATCTGGGGACACTACTGCTTGTGTCACCTGGACTGCTGAAGCAGCCATAACCTGGAGTGGCTCCTCTCTCCTCTACCTACTGCAACAGTCTTGCACTGGGGGCTGCTGCCTAGCTGTGACCTGCTGCCACCTGCAACAGCATCTTCCCCCTGGACCTGGGCCCCATGGCTACACACCTGCCAGACCCGGATGGGGTGCCCAGACTCTGCCATCTGGGCAGTTATCACCCAGAAGATTTGCTCCTTGCAGTGGCCCACTTTGAACTGTCCAAGTGTGTCCTCTTGACCCCAAATGGCCAACAGATCAACCACCTCATCTGCCCTCCAGCTGGGTCCTCAGTGCTGGCCCTGGACAGGCTTCTCTGCCTGGGTCTTGCCACTTGTCTCACCAGCAGAGATCTTGGTGTTCCCTATTTTAAAAAAGCAAATTCTCTGATAAGAAACCCAAATTCTTTTATTGAAATACCCAGAATAGTGTTCTTACACTATTAAAATGAAATGCCACTATAGAGAGAGATCAGTTGGACAATGTTTTATTGATATATTTATAAGTTTAAAGCAATTTGGAAGCCTACAAGTACCTCTCTCATCATAATAAAATACATTCTAAATACCTATACACTTTGGCATTTACTTTTGGCATTTTTGTCATAGAAAAATCAGAGCTGCTTCTACCTCCTTCACTCACCAGGATGTGCAATGCTGATATGCTAGTGCCTTGCCCCTGCCCTTGCCTTGCTGCAGCCTGCACCACTCTTTGCCCCACATGTGCTGCAACGTGCTGCAGCACTGGGACAAGGTACAGCCATAGAGATGCTCTGGCTGGCTACCAGAGTGTCTCTTTGGAGGACCCAAGATTCTGGTTGCCTCAGGACATGGTCCTGGACCATGCCCTGTCCCACTTTTTTCTGCAGGGCTTTTTAAAATACCTGGATATCCAGGTATCACATTTTGAGCCCGCACTGCAAATATGTAGCACAGGGAACATTTTTTTTGTTCCCAGCATGCCTCTTGTCACATCTCAAACTGCTTTGAGATGTGGCAAGAGACACGTGGGTTTGTCTGGACATGCCCTTAGGGGTCCTAGACTTTTTGTTGCCATCATTGTTAATTCAATAGGGCTCTATAATACTTCTTTTGAAATTTACATTTTTCAGCTACAGTTTGATTATATAATATTGCGTTTCCCATAGGAAACAACTAGAATTACATGTAGCAGGGGTTTGGGTTGTAGCCGTGTTGGTCTAAGGACATAGGCAGACAAGGTTCCTTGGGTGAATTTGATATCTTTTATTAGACCAACCCAAATAGTTGGAGAATAGTTATTAAGCAAGCTTTTGGGTTCAAAAACCCTTCATCAGGCTAAGGAAGCTTCAGCAGTTGGTGTGTGCTCTTCCTGGATGGAATTACATGTATGCATTCTTGCTGTAGTGCAACATCAACAAAATACAATATACCATTCCAGATGATGGAAGCTACACAAGTTAAATCGACCAGGTCAAGTTGCAAATTAGATGTACTCTAGTCGAGAATTGTTGAGAATAGTTGACTTTGAATAGAAAATGGCTTATGAACTTAACTTGTGCAGACAGATCAAAAGGTTTATTAACTTAAAAACTGAAGGTTTTGGAAGGATAAATAGAATATAAAAATAGAGCAGAATCTGAATTATTAGAATCAGCTAAACTCTGTTCTACCTCACTACTCTACTAACATAATCAATGACCATCTCCAGTGATAATCATATGTAGTCCTTGGGCTCTTTACTAAGGTTGTCAACAAATGTTCTCATTGTGATCTTGAAATATGTCTGTAACATGCATCTTACAGGGACTAATAATTCATTCCTTATTAGACACTAAATAATCATTAAGGTAGTAATTTGTAATGAATGTCAACTGAATGGTCTGAGCCAGATTCTATATATGTATGTATGTATAATATGCCATTCACTTTTAGTATCTGGCTCAAATTCTGGCTCAGATATATATAAATTGGGCTTGTGGCTTTTTCCTCTTATTGATGTGTGTCTGTTTGCCTTTTTTTAAAAAAAAGCCTTTTTTGCTGAAGAAAGATGAAGTCTGGTTTTCCTTCTTGTTTTCTCCTGAAGGACTTTTTGGAGGCTTCCGATGCATTTATTTTGACCTCTGTCATTCTAACTGTAGATGCAAAGGTGTTGAGTATTTATTAGAGAGAAAAGACAACTTTGGTGTTTACTAAACATTAACTTTAACTAGAAGTTAACAAAGCCTAATATTTTCATTAAAAATCCCTTTTTCTTTCAGCTCTTTTCTTAATGTCAGAACTATAGATTTCCCAGTTCCTGTATAGTAGTTCAGAAAACTGACTTTCTAAAGCAAAAGCAAATTACTCTCTGTATCTGTCAAGCGGAGAGAGAGAGAAGCAAAAAAAAAAAAAGGAAACAAACCATTCCCCAGTTTCCACTTTAGGTCACTTTCAGCTGGTGAAATTGTGTCTTTTGACTTTGGTAGATTTAGTTCTGCAAGCCATTCAGTCCCATTTCAAATGTTAGATGATGCTAATCTTCTGAATCTTGATTTCTCTTCTCATTCCCATCTGGCAGATGCTCACTGGGTATAGCAAAAGAACTGACTAACCCCAACTCATGCTTACTTCCTAAAGAGCTTATTCCACAGCCTTCATGATACTACTGCTCTCAGTGAGAGGCAATTTGCTGAAGGAACATGGCTACTGAACAATCTTTTGTCCTTTGAAGTGGTGCTGGTAAAGAGATACTGAGGCATTCATTGGAAATTGTACTTGTAGTTCAAGTTTCTCTATTTATAAATATGCTGTAAATTTGTTTGGTAACTACATGTTAGTCTCCAGCTCTGTTGGTTTGGCTGATCAGTTCACTGGTGTTGAATTCATTCCATTGCTTTTTTTAATATACTTTTTTTTAGCAATACTAAAATTGCTTCAGTGATGGTAGCACTCTGCCATTTTGGAATCCTACTGTGTTTTTGACCAACTTCTGTATTCTTTCCTTTCCTTTCTTGAATGATCATGCATCTTCCTGCTACACTTGCAAAATACACTTGGCTTTCTGGAGCAGTGCTTTGCTTTCAGATTCTTTACTATGTTCATGTGGAAAGACTGAGCACTGATTCTTTAAATCAGCAAATCATTAAGCAAGCAGCAGTTACAATTGTAGTAGACTTGCCTCTTGAGCTCTGGATGAGTCTTGGGCTTGAGATTCTGCAATTCCGATTGGTGGAGCCCATCCACCAATCAGAAGCATGCCACGGAAAGCAAGCCCATGCCCTTTCCCCTTATGAGTGCACCCCTTATTTTGTGATTGTTGTTGTTTCATACTATAGAGGTTAATATAGTTATGGGTACTCCTTAAGGGAGTTTATATGGGTTTATCTGTTTTTATTGCCTATATGTGTTTATTGCCTATTGTCGGAACATACCTGTATTGTTGCTTGTGTATGTCTATGGTATTGCTATCTCAACTTCCCTGGGTTATTTAAGTTGATCCTCATATGTGTTTATTGTGTTGATGCCTTGACTTCTCTGTTCCAAAGTGTTAATGTTGTTTTTTGCAGGGTGGGGTGTTAATTATTGTATATGCTGTGAGTTACTCAGTTTATATTTTTATAGTCCCTAGAAGTGGTACAGTATGTTGACTGCAGGTTATTATATGTGGTGTCATATATTAATTTTACTGTAAATATTTAATGTTCCTTATTTATATTTATTTATTGTAGCAATGCATTTGTATATAGTTAAGCACTTAGTCTTAGCCTGGCTCTGTAGAGAGGAGAGGGAACTGCTCCCAGGTGGCAGTCCCCTCTCTCAGCACCCTGCCTGACAACCATCCCTTCCACTGGTGGACAGGGCACAACCCTGGGTGTACCTGGACTACGCAATGAAATGACCAAAGAACCAACCCAGGTAGCAGTTGTTGAGTAGTGAAACAAATGCCTAGATCTAGCCATGGTTATGTTGTTCAATAAACTCTAGATGCACTGAAAGTAAGGAAAGAAAAAAATAATTTGAATTTCACTGAAGGCCTGTTTTTGATATTTTACCAAGGTTTATTTGAAGTGGCTTCACTGAAGTCCATAGTCCTGTATAAATATGAGCAAATGTGGATGCAAAGGTCCAAGTTGGCTGATAGCCAGAGGTTTCTTAAAGTAAGTGCAAAACAAATCTAAAGCCTCTAGATTTAAATACAAGTGCATCTTTGCTAGAGTGGGAGGATTCTCTGGGTGGTGGTGAGTGATGAACGCAAGTATGGAACAGATTTCCATACTGAATAAATAAATATGGGGAGCATTTATAAACCTTTTTCCTTTATCAGATTTTTCTACCATAAAACTGACATGAGCAACACTACACCTCACTTTTACCTCTACACATTCAGATCAAATTTTAAAATTAAGGTAAAGTAAAACATTTTAAAAAATCAGAACCCTTACCTGATGCACAGATTTTTTCCCCTCTAAAATAGGAAGCATGCTAAAGATGGCATCTATGCAGAAATGGAAAATTTCTGCTAATTTTTTTTGGCTATAATTTGCTGAGTGGCATAAAAATTTTTTATTTACATTTTTTTTGGTATGGAGTTTGTCAGAAATGTGCCTGGTTCCTGCCAACCCACCTGCCAGTCATGCTACAGAGAAGCATGCTAAGTGCCCTGGAGATTACTGGATTAGCTGATTCCCTGGGCTGTTCAGCTTCAGGAAGTCCAGCAACCTGATAACCAGCTGATCCAGAAATTGGTGAACCATAGGAGACCTGGCCTATAGCTCCTTGGCAGCCTGCCTGACTGCAGCAGTCAGCATTTGCAGGGCTCCTGGCTTCTCTTCAGTTTGTCAGATGGATTGAAGGGGAGCTGCAAGTCTTGGAGGCAATATTCCCTTTTAGCTTCAGGTAGGCTAGAATTGAACCAGGAGCCTGGAATCATCGGTTGTGGTGAGATCCCACACTCTTGACAAGAATCTGGTGATCAGTTCACACCTACTGTTGGGTGATGGGCAGCATTGTCACTGTCAGTTACCATATGCTGGTACTTCATTTAGAAGCAGTCATCAAGGCTTCTAGGGTTCCTGGTTCCCTGCAGCTTATCTGGTGGGCATTTGGGAGCCACAGGACGTGCATTTCATTTTACAAATAGGTTTGAGTTCTTGCAAGAAGAGACATGGTGTAGGTTCATTGGTGTGGCTTTATTTTTAACTGTTTCAGGCCAAAATAATTTTCTGAAGACATGAAATTTGTGGCACTGAAGTAGAATTTCCAGGCCAGCTCTAAGCCAGCAGAGACTTTGTTGCACCTGCTATTTATTAATGAATGGAAGGCACATAGATAGTCTGGACAGGGGTGGCAGCATGTAAATCCCTTAGATAGCCAGAACTGCTATGAAATCTTCCATGCCATCCCTACCTCTCCAAAGGTCATGGCCTGGACAGCTGTATGTCCTCATGATTATCAGTTATGAAAATAGCCCTTGGAATCCATTGGAACAAATTCATAGATTCATAGATGTTAGGGTCAGAAAGGACCTCAACAGATCATTGGGTCCGACCCCCTGCCTGGGCAGGAAAGAGCGCTGGGGTCAGATGACCCCTGCCAGATGCCTATCCAGCCTTCTCTTAAAGACCCCCAAGGTAGGGGAAAGCACCACCTCCCTTGGAAGCCCATTCCAAGTTTTGGCCACCCTTACCATGAAGAAGTTTTTCCTGATGTCTAGCCTAAATCTGCTCTCTGGCAGTTTGTGACAATTGTTCCCCCAAGAGGTGCCCTGGTGAACAGACCATCTCTGATTCCTTGCTGTGCCCCGCTAATGAGTTTGTAGGCAGCTACAAGATCACCTCTCAGCCTTCTCTTGCAGAGAGTGAAAAAGTCCAGGTCCCTCAGTCTCTCCTCAGAGGGCTTGGTCTGAAAACCCTTAACCATATGAGTGGCCCTCCTCTGGACCCTCTTGAGGTTCTCCACATCCTTCTTAAAGTATGGCACCCAAAACTAGATGCAGTACTCCAAGTGTGGTCTGACAAATGCCGTATAGAGGGGAAGTATCACCTTCTTGGTTCTATTTATCATGCACCTGATGCATGATAAAGTGCAGTTAGCTTTGCTGATGATTTTGTCACACTGACGACTCATGTTCATCTTGGAGTCTGCTCTGACTCCGAGATCCCTTTCCACTTCTGTGCTGCTTAGAAGGTCCTTTCCAAGCCAGTAGGTGTGCTGGATATTTTTACGCCTTAGGTGGAGCACTCTGTACTTGTCCTCTTTGAACTTCATCCTATTGTGTACTGCTCACTTTTCCAACCTGCCCAGGTCTGTCTGCAATCATTCCCTACCCTCTAGAGTATGCACTTCCCCCCACAATTTAGTATCATCTGCAAACTTGGACACAGTACACTTCACGTCCACTTTCAAGTCACTGATAAAGACATTGAAGAGTACAGGTCCAAGGACGAAGCCCTGCAGGACCCTGCTGCCCATATCCTTCCAGGTCGATACCGACCCATCTATTACCACTCTCTGGGTACAATCCCCAAGCCAATTTGCCACTCACCGAACTGTGTAATCCTCTAAGTCACAGCCTTTCAATTTATTTATGAGAATGGGATGAGATACCGTATTGAAGGCCTTCCTAAAATCCAAGTAAACGATATCCACCTCTACTCCTGACTCTAAGTGTTTTGTGACCTGTTCATAAAATGAAACCAGATTGGTCAGGCATGATCCACCTGCTATGAATCCATGCTGGTTTCCCTACTGCATTATTTTCCCTCTGGACTCCCAAATATAATCCTTAATAATCTTTTCAAAGACTTTTCCAAGGATGGAGGTGACACTGACTGGCCTATAATTACTCAGATCCTCCTTCCTCCCCTTCTTGAAAATAGAGACCATATTGGCTCTTTTCCAGTCCTCTGGGACCTGACCCGAGCACCATGAGTGCTCAGACAGCTGTACCAGTGGTTCTGCTATGACACCGGCCAATTCCTTCAGTACTTTCAGATGCAGCTCATCTGGGCCTACCGACTTAAACACATCCAGTCCATCCAAGTGACTCTGCATCAGGTCAGTGTCAACAGTTGGTAGACTGGTGTCCCTCTGATGCCCATCTAAGAATCCATTAGGAGACTTGTCTTGACCCTTGTTCAGGAACACTGAGGCAAAAAACTAATTGAAGAGCTCAGCCTTGTTCCCCCTGTCTGTCACTAATTGTTCCTGCTTGTTCAGTAGAGGTCCTATGCTGCCCTGAGTGTTCCTTTTACTCCCTACATACCTAAAAAAATACTTTTTGTTGTCTTTAATTTGTGTTGCCAGCCTCAGCTGTATAGTTGCTTTGGCCTTTCTAACTGCCTCCCTGCAAGCACGGGTCAAGTAGGTATACTCCTCCTTGGTAGCTTCCCTCTGCTTCCATTGCCTATATGCCTCTTTTTTTGCCCTTAGGCTCCCCTGGATTTCTCTGTTTAGCCAAGGAAATTTTTTGGCCCCTTTCCCTCACAATAGGATTGTCTCCCTCTGCATACAAAGGATTGCTTCCTTTAAGAACGACCACCCTTCCTGGCCTCCCATCTTGCCAATACTCCTATCCTACAGTGCATCATTGACTAGACTCCTAAGCACACTGAAGTTAGCCTTCCTAAAGTCGAGCACTTCCACCCTACTAGTTATCTTTCCCACTCTATGCCATATGGTGAATTCGATTGATTGATGGTCACTGTCCCAAGGTGACCACGAATATGCAGCTCCCCTACCAGGTCATCCCCCATAGCCAACACCAAGTCCAGTAAGGCATTCCCCCTAGTGGGACCGTATACCTCCTGTGTTAGGTGAAGGTCCTGTATGCAGGTTAAGAACCTACGTGAACAGCTGGATTTGACTGACTGCTCCCTGTGACAGCCCTGTGTTTAAAGTTATTTTTGTGTGCATCTCTCTGCTTCTGACTGCAGTCAATCATTCCTTGGCTGCAGCTAGAATCTGGTCAAGCTGAAATATTCAGTGTAAGACTATCATAAGGAATATGGAATACAAATACCCATTAGCCCTCACTTTTCCAAAGTGGTCAAGAGTGAGCCATAATTCAATCCAAGCTTACAACTCCAGCTAGGAAGCAAAATCAGATGTCGAGGAAAATATTTGTTAGCTTCAGGGACAAAAGTTTCTAAAACACAGTACAATCGGTATGTGGAAAGATTATGCCATTTAACCGTCTCGGAGATAAAACCCTTGCAGTCTATGCTCATAATAAAGAACACTAGCATGTATAGACAGGCAGGTGGAAAATGATTTATGCCAATGAAACGGGGAAGGGAATTCAGTTTATGCAGAGAATGTAATAACTGACTGGAATTTTGCCAGGACAGGGCAAGAACTGCCTCTAAAATCTAACAAGTACAATGGGGGATTTTTAATGACTACTGACCACATGCTGTCAGGGCTTCTATTTCAGGTTCAGTTTGAAAGACAAATTCCCTGCCCGCATGTACCCCCAAGGGGTGGATGTTCAGATACTGGTTTAGATTTAGAGTATGGTTTCTTCAGAAATATGAACTAGACAATGCCCTGATTACTTTCGAAAATCTGGTATTGTGACTGTCTATGAGTTTATGACTTCAGGATGGGGCAGGCTGTTATATACAAAATGGTTTCTGATTTGTCCATCACTGCCATACAGGGTAAGTATGCAGAGGGGGAAGAAAAATGGTGAATAATGTGAAGGGATCTGCCAGAATCAGATTAATGGGGAGAAGGGAAAACCCTGCTTCTTCACCACCAGAACAGAAAATGGGGTGTACAGGGACCCCCTTTTTACATTAACCTGTTTTTGTTATTTCTGGTCTAGTGCACAGGCAAGGGATGAGTGAGAGCTAGACCAGTGTTTTTTACTATATTGAATCCATTGCCAGCCCCCTCTCCCAAGCTAATGTTAATACTGCCGCTGGCTATCATGGATAGATAGGATAGGATATGTCACCCCCTGACCACTATAGAGCTTCTCTGTGCAGTATATTTAGTCTCTTTATGATCTGATGCTAACTGTGCAGAGAGAAATCGGTGTTCTTAAAATACCTCAATTATTTGCATCCTGCGACTGAGGCAGGAGGCTATGGATACATATGGGCAACTCACTGCTGTAATGATGCACGCAATTGTCTCCTCTGCCAAACACTTCCACTTTGAAAAACTATGGATACTTAATGAAGAGCCTGGATTTACTAACAGGATGGCTATTGCTGTCTTGATTCGTTTTTTGCAGGTGCTTTATATCAGTGCCCTCATAAAGTAGCATTCATGTGACAAGAGGTGAGTGGCAGAGCAGTTCTGGCAACAATCTTCATTAAAGGGCAGATAGGGATTTTGCAGGATTCTTCTGAGTATAATGAATTTTTACAATTTGGAGATTGGCTGATTAATTTTTTTCTAAACAAATGCATTGTACTTGCATAGGGTAATGGAGCCATCAACCAAGTAAACCTAGTGTACAATTTCCTCAGTGTTCCTGAGAGTGACTGTATACTTCCCACCACCAATCCTGTGATTCACTAGAGTTTATCATCACCCATGCTACAAAGTCATAGAGCAGCCTTCACTATTTTCTGCAATTCCCCATTAAAATTTCCCAGGTTAGTGTTGGGCGAAATCTGTCCTTTTCACCTGATATAGGCCTGAACAGCTCCTGTTAGCTCATAATGCAAACAACTCGTTTCCCCTACTTAGAGCCTTATCCTAAGAATTGAATGAGCATCTGTGACTCTCAGGACCAGCTTAATTATTTCTGTTGATCCTATTTGGTAGCCATAGGTTTGTTAGCTCTCCTCCAAGTTCGTTTAACCAACAATACTGATTAAAACATATGGGAAACCAGGGATGTATAGTCAAGCAGTTTCAGATCTCATTTAATTTCTGAGATTTAACAGTATTTGTCAGTCTGAATCATTTTCACTCAGGTGAGTGACAGTCACCACAGAAAGAGAAGAGCTCATTAGAGCAGCAGATTCAGAATTATGCATAAGAAGCAATAACTAGGCCCACTGTATTCCCTCTATACCTCCACAGAAAATAGCTCTTTTAATTTGCATGGCAGAAGGTAACATTCTTGCCCATCTTTCCATGCAGAAATTGATCAGACATTCACACATGCAGGATTTGGCAATTATTTCCAAGGCCTTACTGTTGTCTAAATGCAATAAGTGCATCCAGATAGAGTGAGAGAGTAAGTATAAACTCGCTGGCAGCATTACCTCAATAGGAAGGCTACATATGACATTAGTTCTGTTTTCCCTCCTGTGGTGGGAAAGGTTGCTACTGAAAATGAAACAAGGCTTTTCTGATCATGTTTCTGTTTCTGGGATCTAACAACTCACCATGAAAACAGTGATATAAATCTTAAATACCTATCCCAGATACAAAAAACAGATTGTTGGATTGGGGAACACTGTCATAAATTGTACCATAGTATGGGGAGTGGGTAGAATACACTGATTTTATTAAACTATTTATACCTGGGAGTTTCAAAGATGCTCAATGTTGGCCAAAACCCTCTCTAAGTTAAATTAAGTGGCTTGGTGGGGTCTGGATTAGGTCAGTGTTACTATGAGTTGTTTTGGTAGTCCAGAGTATGGTGAAGGCCCCTTAGACAGCCCACCATTTTTTTTACCCACTCAGTAATTTGCAGATGGATGTCATTGAACTAATGATTTCCGGAAAGCCTGTATGACGAGGCAGCACCAGAAGCCCCAGAAATGAATTTTGTGAGATTGGGGAATACAAACATGTTATTTAGAAGAAAAATCTAACAATAGGCTTATTTTGGGTTGTAGAGCTGGCTGATGTTGCTGTTGTGGCTAAGAGGGTACATTGCTTGCAATTGTACTAGTTAGCAACCAGAAAAGATAAAAAAACAAAAACAAAAAACAATGTGTGTTGCTGCTGAAATCTTCATCGCTATCATTTGCAGCTTCTCTTTTTTTAACTTAACTTGCTAATGATACCAGATCTGTAAGGGAATTTTTACTTTTTGATTTTAAATACTGCGTGAGGTCTCTAAGGCAAAACATTTTGTGTTGTCTAAACACAACCAATTACAGAGTCTCATTCTTGCTGCTGCATACAATCAGCAGATCTTGCAAAGCCTAGACAATAAGGTTTTATTCAGGAAAGTGG
>NW_005841858.1:435209-441347 GCF_000455745.1 Alligator sinensis
TGTTTAAGTGAATGGTTTCAGCTGTGTTGGGACAGAAACTAGTGAAAATTTTGCCTTGGATAGTAATGGGTCCTGGATTTCACCTCGGTGAGAGAAGGTGAAGGATAAGGTGTCATTCTTTCTAACATGAAAAATGTACCTCCATGATGTGTTTGTGGTTAATACAGATTATAAAGGGCGGTATAAGGAAAATACCTTTATCAAAATGTGAATTTCTGTTGAATAACTAGAATTATTAACAGAGAACCTCAGAAAGCAGGTAGCTGTTTGTTAAAGCACAATTTGAAGACACTTTAATGAAGCTTACTTTTAGCTGTTTAAACCTCTTTAAACGTATGTGTTTAAATTATGATATAATTTTAACTGATTACCAACTATTTTTCTGTTTCTGTATTTCTTTACCTATATAGACCTCAGACCTTTCTGACAGACTGTGCAACTTTGCCTCAGAAACCTAAGGATCTGAAATCCACCCCTCTATCCCCACACATACACGCTCACTCTCATGTATATGCTCTCTTACATGCGCAATAATTTAATCCATTTTTTTTGAGCAGGAAAGGTGCTTTTATTGCAAAAAGAGCTTAGATTTTTGCTCAAATTTCTAAAGTAATCAGACAAGACATGGGAAATTTCAGCTCAAAAAGGGTAATATTTGGAAAGCTATGTTGTATGTAAAAACAGGATATTATAAATATAACAATCATGGCTATCACTGTTGTTAGAAATACTAAGAATGGCAGCTTACCCATTCTTTGCTCGATATAAGTGGCAGTTCAAGATTCAGAAGGTAATAGTAATCAATGGTGGCTGTAATTCTTCTAATTCCTCATGGTCTTCTGGTTGTTTGGGGGAATTTGTTCTCCACCATATAACATGTTTCCCATTAAAAAAAAAAAATTGTAATCACAAATCCAGTTGATGGTGGACATGTTTTTTCCAGTAATTAAATAAAAACTGAGGAAATAGGGTCACTTGCAGGCAGAAAACTTCTGCAAAGTAAATACACAAGGGAGAAATCTAAATTGGATAGTCATAATTAAGTATCTTATTCAAAGAGCCATATAAAGGCATTTCATAGTGCAATGCATGATAGCAGGACACAAGCAATTTTTAATTCATTATTAACCTATAAGCTATTTTTACAAAGCCAATAATGATAAAGCAAACTGAAAAGCTAGTTTAGTTCTCTGGAATATTGGAATATTGATTAGAGAGAGAATAATGACTAGAGTTGGATCAAGCTAGTGTTGGAAAGCTGAAGTTTAATGGCTCACAAGGGTTAATCAATCATTGGATTACATGACCCAATACACTACTGATCAATTCAAGTAATGATATATGGCCCATAATCACCAATCAATGCAAGTAATCAGCATAAAATGGCATCAAGGAACAGTCCAGTATTGAACAGTAATTCATATCATAGCTCTAAACATGTGTAAAAGAGGTTCTTAAATCAGCGATGTAGCTGCTAAACCTCAAGTCTAGGTTGGAAATAGGACTTTTTCCAATCAAACCTTTTCCGGGTTACAGTTGAAATCCAATCCCTCATGTATCCTGTATGGGCAGAAGTCTGTGCCTATGTGAAAAAGGATAGGTCGATAGGATCAGTATATACTACAGCAAAAGCTGTGTTAAGTGGCACTTTATTAGCCGGAAAACTCTATTAACTGGAATCCGAGAGACACGGCAAAAGCGAAACCAGAAGTACCACTTCTGGGTTTCACCACTGCAAGCAGAGGTTTTCTTTGCCACGTCTTCGGTCCACAGCCCAGGGCAAAACAGCCTGTGTGGGGCAAAGCAGCCTGCGCAGGGCCCCCCTCCCTGTCCCCCGACACACTGACACCGGGGAGTGCACCAGACAGTGCACATTTGATTAACCAGAATATTTGATTAACCGGCATCCCCTATTCCCGGGGAATGCCAGATAACAGAGCTTTTACTGTATTTTGTTTCTGGGAGGGTGAGGGAGGTTGCATTATTACAGTTAGATTTTGGTGCCAATTTGAAGACTTTTCAAGATTTATACTCCAAATGCATAACATTTCATGCAAATGATTTAATAGAAAATAAGTAGCATAGAATTATTTATTTGAAAATAATTCTATGCTACTTCAGACTTCGCCTTAAAAAGTATGGATTTTAAGCAGGTGAAAGACATTTGTTTTGACAAACTTGGTAAATTTAGGGATCTCGCTGTCTAGAGGGCAGCAGCAGGGCAAGTTTTGTAAGTTTATCACACACTGCCCTGCCAGTATGTCCCATCACTGATATGAAAAAGATGAATTGCTTATGAAGTTGGAAGAGACCATTGTGACCATTTTGTCTGATCTCCTACGTGACGTAGACCTTTGGACTTTCCTGAATTATAGATTCATAGATTCATAGATGTTAGGGTCGGAAGGGACCCCAACAGATCATTGAGTCTGACCCCCTGCATAGGCAGGAAAGAGGGCTGGGTCTAGATGGCCCCAGCTAGATGCATATCCAACCTCCTCTTGAAGACCCCCAGGGTAGGGGAGAGCACCACTTCCCTTGGGAGCCCATTCCAGACCTTGGCCACTCTAACTGTGAAGAAGTTCCTCCTAATGTCCAGTCTAAATCTGCTCTCTGCTAGTTTATGGCCATTATTTCTTGTGACCCCCGGGGGCGCCTTGGTGAGTAGAGCCTCACCAATTCCCTTCTGCGCCCTCATGATGAATTTATAGGCAGTCACAAGGTCGCCTCTCAACCTTCTCTTGCGGAGGCTGAAGAGGTCCAGGTGCCCTAGTCTAACCTCCATTAAGTCATGTTTGAACTAGGACATTTCTTTTAGGAAAAATAACCTCCCCCACAATGTATTAACATCAATTTAGAAATGTCCACTAAAGAAGATTTCCCTGTTACTTTTCTCAATTTTTTCATATAGTTAATTACTTGCATTGTTAATACACATATCTAATTTTTCATCTGCATTTCTCAGTAAGAGGAAATTTTTTTATGGGCAGCATATGGACATTAGACCCTGCTGAATCTACTATTGTTACAATCTACAGTGAATCTGGACAGGATTTTTTCTCTTCTCTATATTTTTTCTCTTCTCTTACCTCTTTTTTTCCTTCTCTCTGAGAAAATAGATTTCTGAAGTCAGCTTGCCACTAAGGTTGGCTGAAACTGTTTGAGCAAAAATTCATATCTGGCAACACCAACCCTTTTATGGGATTCATATTAATTTTGTCAAGTTGGGTTTTGGGGTGTGAGGAACCCTCTAATTTTTATAGAAATATTTCAGTTTCAATTTCTGCAGGACCCCTGCTGATCAACGCAGCAAAAGCGGAACATAGCACTTCAGGTTCCGCCACCGTGAGCCAAGTCCCATTTTTTCCACTGCAGCCCAGGGCAAAGCAGCCTGCGTGGGGCCTCCCTCCCCATGCCCTGGCACACTGATGCTGGGGAGTGAAAGCTCCGGTGCACCAGACACGATGAGAGGAGCGGCAGCTGGAACTTCGGGCCAGAGCAGGCAAAGATCAAAATGCAGCACCCACGTACCACCTGCCCATGTCTCGCATACCCCCAAGGGCAGGCGTACCACAGGTCGAGAAACACTGATTTGGAGGTTGTGACCACACTTTAAAGTCTGCTCTAAAAATCTGAATGCCTTATGTAGTCTATTCAATATCTTTTCTTTTAAAGAGACTCTTATTCCTATTATGTTACCAGTGTTAAGATCTGGTGTATCCAGAAGTTCACCAGTAACATATATTCTATGAAATTCTGCTGCTTTTTCAGTAGGGAAAGCTGCTATTTAAACTGAATATGCTTCTTCCTAACTGTAAATATGCGCCTGCTGATTTACACTGTCAATGGACAGTCATTTATGTGACATAAGTTGGTTTCATGTCATTTCACATCATGCAATATAGCAACCTGAAGTGCTCGAATGCCAGCTGCTCTCTGGAGATATAAAGAACATACAGATTCTTTTTCTTTAGTTTTTTAGTATAGTGACACAGGCAACCTTAGTGTTGAGTTTTATTTGCTCTTTTTGCTTTTTATATTGAAGGGCAATGTTGTTAGATTTGCTTCCTGGTTGCCTTTAAGAGAGAATAGGAAACCAACAGCTACCTGCTGTTTAAAGACTCCATTTGACTACATTTTTACTGGACTGCTTTGGAAGGAGTTTGCTTAGCTATCAAACCAGAATAATGTTATATAATTTCTACTGTACTTGTGGAAAGACATATTTGGATTATCTTTTATTTCAGTAGTGGTAGGTTGAAATTTTCCATATAAAATATTGTTATTCAACTCTCTCCATCCTCTTCCCATGTGATAATTTTACATTGCCTTGTTTTTCCCTATTATGTTTTATTGTATACAATATAACAATTTATATATAAAATAAATTTTACTGAGTACTATCTACTGGAGAAGAGTGGTTAGGGGGGACGATTTTACTCTGAGATTAAATATATTTGGTGAGATTTTCAAAAACACCAATGTTAAAGAAAGCAGAGGCAGGCCATTGCTTACTGTTTTTAAATATTCATTTCCTCTTTTATTTTTAACCCTATTAACCAGGAAACTTCTACACAGACAAAACTTTTGGAAAAGTCTTCTGGAAGTTAATAGAACAGGCTGATATTTCTACAGGTCTCATTATACCATCTGAGAGATTTATGTCCCCGCTATTGACAGTATAAGTTTTCCAAAACATCTTAAAGAAAGATTTCCTATTAAATTCTGTTGGCCTGACTCCTCACTGTGTTTGAGCAGTACTCACTGCAGTGAACAGTCATGTCTGCCATTTGCATCTCCCTCATCATAGGGGCCAACCACTGCTTCTGCCAGGTCTGATCCCAGTTGTGGATGAGGTGTCAGATAGCACTGTAGCCCATACTCAAAACATTATTGAAATATCACTTCCCTTTCCTCAATATGGAAGATAATTATCTATGCAAGAGCACAATGCAAGACTATGTCTAGGAATTTTAAGATTACATTGTATCATTTAGTCTTACACAGTGCTAAGAGGCCCTAGCAGAATAGAGAATCCAGCTTTATAGATTTTAGAGTAATTTTTATGGAGATGTATAGTTTGGGTTTCAAACAGAGACCTAGACAGATATCAGTGCTAGGGTTCTATTTAAAGATTCAGAGATACTCCACTGACTCATCCAGGAAACAAGACCAGGGAGGTCTCCTTAGTTCCAACACAGTTGTATAAAAGATCTGAGAACTCATCTGTGTCAGGAGTCCTAACAACCAGCCTAGCCTGGACTAACTGCTCAGCTAGCCAAATCCTGCTAGAGCAGGGGTGGGCTAAAAATGCCCCATGGGCTGAATCCAGCCTGCCAGCCCATTCTAACCAGCCCATGGGACCCCTAAAAAAAAAAGAGAAAATTAATATTTATTTCCTCCTGGCTGTCTGTCAAAGATGACAGGAGACAGGGGCAGTAGGACCTAGGGGAAACCAGCAGGAGTCAGCAGCCCAGAAGGAAAGCCTGCCTGACCAGCCCTGCCTGAAGCCCCATGCTTAGCAGAGCCTTCTGGCATGAGTCCCGGGGGCTGTTCCTGCCTCCCTGCACCCAAAAGGAGGATTCAGATAAGAATGAAGGAGGGGGGAAGGGAAAGAAGGACTGCGGGCGATTGCCTCAGTCCTTGAGGCTGGGCCAGCTCCTGCTGAGTCCCGCAGTCTGGTCATGCAGCTGGGAGCCATGTGGTGCTGGAGTGACCAGCAGCCAGCAGGGAAGCAGGGAAATGGCAGCTACAGGTGTGGCAGAATGGCAGTGAGTGGGCGCACAGAGTGCAGGGACAGCTGGGTGGGAGCGCAGGGCCTGGGCCAGTGTCCTGGGGCCAGCATCAGCAGGGCCCAGAGCGGGGTGGCAGAAGTGTGGGGTCCGGCACCAGCTGTGCTGCAGGGGGGGCAAGGGCCCTGTGCTCCTGCCACCCCATTCTGGACCCTGCCGGTGCTGGCTCCAGGATACCAGTGCATGCACCATGCTCCTGCCCAGCTGTCCTTGTGCTTCACACACCCACTCACTCCCACTCCCCCATGCCTGTCACTGCCATTTCTCCACTTCTCTGCTGGCTGCTGGCCACTCCAGTATCACGTGGCTCCTGGCTGCATGGCTGGCCCGCCGGGGGCCCCGGGCC
>NW_005841858.1:441366-454873 GCF_000455745.1 Alligator sinensis
GAAAGGGAGGGGGGGGGGGGTCGTGTGTTCATAGGGTGCATCCCATAGGCACACCCCACCATAAACATTTACCCCCCACTTACACTGCCATACACACAGAACCTCATACCCACACCCCCTCACACACCCTCCCCCATACATAATCCCCCCACAAACTCCATACCCACCATACCCCACATATCTACATGCACACCCACATGCTCCCTCTCCCCACAACCCTCCCACACACAACTACACCCTCACCCATGCCCCACATACCCATACCCACAGTCCCATACAAACCTATATCTGCCCCCCATGCCTCCCACCCTCCCACAATATACAAGAGTAAGACTTCATTTTAAGCTAGTGTGCAATCATCTCTATGTACACTACACAACATCTGTAAATCAGGACAAAAATATTTTTTAAAATCAAATTAATGAATGTTGTAGATGTTCACTTTTTAGAATATAATTTGGTATTTTTCTGGTTCTGAGATGGCAAAACCCCTTGCTGAAAGGAGTACTTGTGGGGGCAGGGGGAGGGACTTCTGGTGGTAAGGTCAGGAGTTAGGGGGTGGGACTTCCAGTCACAAAATGGTGACCAGGGGGCAGTGCACCTAGCAAGGGGTGGGGCTACCCTAGCAGCCCTTGACAGCTTGCCAAAACTTGGTAAGCGGCCCTCAGCCCAAAATAATTGCCTGCCCCTGTGCTAGAGACTCTAACTGACAATGCCAACCAGGCTGATGAATCAACTGACCACTGTTAAGACCTCCTGCTAGCTGATGAGGATAGCAACCTCCCAATTTAAGTCCACTTGTGACAGCAGGCTCCAGGCTAGACAACAGTTTCTCCTGAGGGTTTGCTGTGGTAAGCCTCTTTGGATCTTGTACGCTCTGCCATCTGTTTGGCTTTGCTACTGGACTCTGGCTTTGTGAACACTGTTTGGCTTTGGTACCTTGGCCCCTGTCTCTGGATTCTGCCTCTGGAATTCCCCTTAGGATGTGATAACCTGGAGTCCAGGTCTTGTCTTTTGCCCTCCCTTGTTGATGCCTTGCCCCCCCCACCCCAACCCCAACCCCACCCCCATCCCCTCCTGCAGGGAAGAAAAATAGGAATAATAAAACCTGCATGGAAGTCTTAGCAGGCTAAGGTTTGTTTATTGTTTCTGTTAATGAGAAAAGAGTCTTCTAGATAATGGTATTCATTTCTTCACTAGGTTAGAAGCAAAGTAGTAATGTTATATCCTTGCAAGGACAAAAGAACTCTCATTGAGTATAAGTGAGAACAGAATTTGGACTTAAAAGTCATTTTTTATTGATAGGATTTTTGCCTGTCACGTGATATAACCCTGGTACTAATACTAGTATTTGGTTAAGATCATACACAGGAACCAATAATACAGAATAGAGTGTATAATTGCAGGAAGATAATTGCCAAAAATAAAAAACCTATTCAGAGAATATTGAGGCAAAAGGTGATCTTCATCTTTACACAAATAAAGCAAAAATTGTATTAATTTAGAAATTATGCACAATGCACACGTATCAGAGTCAGTCAGTTAATTACTTTCAAATTTCTCACTCCACTTTTCAAAACTGGAGTATTCAGTGTAATAGTCTGATAACATTCCAATACATGGTGCAGATTCATGGTGCTCAGAGAACACATAGATCTATGTATCCCCATGTGAGATTAGTTCTCTCTTCATGTCGGCACTGATAATTAATTCCTTGGTCTAGCACAACAAATCTATTGCCTTTAATGACAAAGCTGCACATGTTCACAGCTTTGTATCTGTGTCCCTTTTTAAAATAAATCCGTTTTGAAATTACTTTAGCATAATTGTCTTTTCCTCTCATTTTGACAAATTTCCTGGTACTAAATGCATTCATAGTCCGTAGACTTCAGTGAGCATAGAGAGGTAGTTAGCTATGTTAGTGTGAAGTCAGTCAGAAGGCAGGATAGATAGGCACCTTGTATAGACTAACTAAATAAGTTATATATGTATATAGAAAGCACAAGCTTTTGTGACCCCAAGTTCACTTCATCAGCATCTGATGAAATGAGCTTGGGTTCATGAAAGCTTGTGCTTTCATGATATAGATGCTCTCTCGCTCCCTAATTTCTTTCTATCTATCTATCTATCTATCCTGCCCCCTCCAGACACACTAGCCAATTGCCTGTCAGGAATGATGGAGGGGGAAAGGAGCACTGCCACCCACCACACCGTGCTGCTGCCACCTCCCAGGAGTGGGGATGGAGCTTGCCCCACTGTCCCCTCCATCACCCTCAGCCAGGACCCTGTGCCACTGATGCCTTCGGGGGGGGGGGGGGGGGCAAGACCAGTGGCATTTTGATTGGCTGCCGAGACAACCAATTAGAGTGCAAACAAAGTGTTATGGACAGACAGACAGACAGAGGCTTTTATTATATTAGAATATATATATAATCCTTGTCTATAATGATGCATATCTACCCTGATTTCTCACAGACTTAAAACCAGGGTCCTTCCCTCCCTCCCATCCCCCAAATTATTTATGTTTTGCTTTGGGGTTTCTTTGCATTCTGCACAAGTCCAGTCACTGAGAATTTTACAAAGATGCTAAGAATCTCTGGAATTGTGTAGATGGGGAAAACACTTCAGGAATAAAGGCTCTAAGAGTTCCCAAAAGGGAGTAACTGCAGAGCAAACAGCATGCTATAAATTCACATCTTAGCTTACCGTTCACTAGCTTCCCTGTGTGGACAACCCCTTCTCCATGTTAGTCCTATCTTTGCTTAGCTAGGCCCCTCATACTCTAATTTAGCAAAGTAAGGAGGGAAGTGGCATTCTCCAAATCAAATGCCAATGAAGCTTTAGAATTTGGCTATTTATGTTGTAATAAACTTTAAATTTGGAAAAGAAACACTGATTTCAATTCACAAAATTGAATTTTTTGGTTAATTTAATTTGATTAATTTAAATGGAATAATTTCTCCAAGGTTTCTTTAAGCTTCTGGTTTAAGGAAAGCCCAGTGGTCTCGAGGCCAAAATTTAATAGGATTACCTGCTAGGGGTATTTTCCCCCCATGTGTAGCTGTGGCCATAGGCTTAAGATGAGATCTTGGGCCTAAGTGCCAGTTGAGCATGCCACATCTTATTAGGTGGCAGTGGGACCAGTGTCCTCACTTACTAAAAGGCCATTTTTAAATCACTCTGCTTTAAAGTGTTTCTATACAAATATCCTTCTACCCCAATACAAAAAGAATGTCACTTCTTCTGTATGCAACTGGCAACATGATCCCAATTTAGATGTGTAGCCATATGGACTAAGTACAGACATTCAAAAAGCCTGAGGTTGAATTGATTTAACCTACATGGGTTTCTGTAAGTGGTGCAGGTTGGATCAGGAGTGAACAGAACACATGTTTGCCCTTTGGTGGGCAGGGTGTGCCTGCACTGACTGAAGTGCTCCCACACATGGGCAACTGGTGCCACCTTAGTCAATTTAGATGTGTAGCCATATGGACTAAGTACAGACATTCAAAAAGCCTGAGGTTGAATTGATTTAACCTACATGGGTTTCTGTAAGTGGTGCAGGTTGGATCAGGAGTGAACAGAACACATGTTTGCCCTTTGGTGGGCAGGGTGTGCCTGCACTGACTGAAGTGCTCCCACACATGGGCAACTGGTGCCACCTTAGTCGGGGGATGACCAGTCAGTGACTGGGGGCCAATCCTGCTGACTGAGGGAGGTGGGGGGAGGGGTCCCAGCTGTGGGCACTTCTGGAAGTGCAACAGCACTTCACTCCCTGGCCAGTGCTTGCAGGGGGGGTACCAGAACTCCCGCCTGCCCCTCCTGCGCATCACCTAAGCGGCGAGCGTGGCTGATCAGGGGGTGCACCAGCGCACTCAGGGGGTGCACATGCATCCCCTATGCATTGTCACTGACCCCACATATCTTCCACCATGCCATATGGGCTTCCCAGACTGCCAGAGAATGTCAAGAGGAGCCAAGCAGCTGGGCCATCCCTGATTGGCTTCCACACATGGGTGTGTGTGCCCCCAACTTCTCTCACTGCAGACCCATCCCCATGCCCAGCCCTAGGCTTCTAGGAGAGCCCCAGAGCGGGTCACCATGGCACAGCCACCTGGGGTGGGGCTCCACAGAAGGAAGTATCAGGCTCTCAGAGCTCCAACAAATGTAGGTGGTGCAGCAGGTGTCTGGCAGTCCCACACTATGAAGTGGGGAGAAGTGTGCCCCACAGAAGGAAGGATTGGGCCACTTATAGCTCTGGTGAATGGCAGGTGGTGGCAGCAGGTGCACAGTGCAACTGCAGGAATTGTGATGGCAGGAATTATGCCAGGTGCCTCCTGCTCCTATCTGTCATTTACTGGAGCTCTGAGGGGCCTGATCCTTCCTTCTGCAGTGTGTCCTCCCCACCCCTATGGACATAGTATAAAGATTAAAAAAATACTGAGCTACAGATGCTCTCTTCCCTACCCCCTTCCACCCCCCTCCCCACACACCTGTAGCTGACAGCTGGCCACAGGCAGGAGGTAGGGCTAGGGAGAGGGGCTGTTGTCTGAGAGTCAGTGCTGGGTCTGTGGGGTAGAAGCCTCCATTTCCCCCACCCCCTTGATGCCTGGCTGCAGCTCACAGCTGGCTGCAGGCAGGAGGTGGAGCTGTGCTGACTCAGCTCTGAAAGCCTGGAGGTGGGGCCAGCTAGTTGTTCAGCCGGAGCACCCAAGCACAGATGCTACATGTCTCCCTGCAAGGGAGGGTTAGCTGGGGGCTGCAAATTTGCCTGGTATGCTGGTGGACAGCAATCTAGCTTACGTTGGTAGGGGGTCTGGTACAGTACAAAAAGTTCAATGTACCAGTCTAACCTAAATTAATTAAGGCTGCAACCACATCAATCCAGGTATATCTTAGACTGGGTTCCACCATTTTTAAACCAGTCTATTTGCACTGAACTTCTGTTTGGTTATGGGGTAGTTTGGTTTCTAATCACTTATCCTGGATTATGTGTAATGTCTGTACCTGGCCATGGTGTGTTTCCACTGTGGTGGTGTTAGCATGTTTCAGCAGGTGCATCCCTGAGCACACCCCTTCTCTCACACTCTGCATTGGTTGCTCTGGGTAGTCCCCAACAGCTTCTCTCAAGCCCACTAAGGACCCAAGCATGACATGGAGGTGACATTTTTGGAGCATATTTCCTGGTATATTTCTGGGTTTGGTGTATACAAGTGATATCAGTGTAGACATACCCATAATCTTTGGATGCCATATGCTTTATTCCTTCCATGGATGACCTGCCTCAGATACTACATTGAATGCTGCAGAATCCTTCCTTTGTTGCAGTACAAAGTAGATGAAGCAAGGCATATACTTGTGAATGCACTTTTTTGCATCCCTCAGGTTGTTATATAGTGGATGAGGCCAAGGGCTCATGCATCAAACAATGTGTTTAAAAATGCTGAACAGCTACTTCATTCATTGTGTACTGCCCTGTCTGCACTTGAATAAGACATCCTGTAGGAAAAAAAAATAGGTTGGGGTCATACGACTGAAAGGCTGAATTCTCTTCTTGCTTACTGCTGTTTCATGCAAGTATAAATCCACTGCAATTTTCCTTAATTCTCACTGTTGTATGAAAAGAATAAGCACCTTCATTGTCTTGAATTGATTCAGAGTATCCTGACTCATCTGATCTCCTTGTCAGCTCAGAAAGAAAAGACACTTAGGGACTGATTTCTCTCTTTCTCCTTACCTTCTACTCCTTCCAGATGCTTTGGCCATTCATTTTTTGGGGATCATGCCATTCATAATACCAATTAAATGCATCTGTTTCAGTGTTCTTAGGGATTTTCATCATCATGAAAGTCAAGACTTGCATTGGTTTGTCCAGAAATATTCTTATTTGAATGTACCTTTTTCTGGGTTTCAAGCTTTGGATGTGTCAGTCACTCTGTAAGCAAATATATGTGTTTGAAGTACCTATGTTTGCTCATTGGCAGGCTGCTGGATGACCAAGCAGCAGCAGGAGAAAAAAAGAGCCAGAGAGTGTAACTGTGAGTCTGAGTGACCTCAGGAATGAAATCAGGTTGGATGTGATTGCTTCCAAATGTGGGGGGGGGGGGGGGGGGGGGGGTTTCCCCATCAGTATGCTTTCCTGCCTGCTTTATTTTTAATGTACATAAAATAGACACTTTCCCCCTGTGGAAATAAAATAACTGAAATTCAACCCTGCTGCATTAATGTGATAATGAGGACTAGAGGGGAATATTGTCATTGGCTCCAGAGGAATCAGGCCCCAGCTGCATATTAATAATTCTTAGAGAAGAAACTACATTTTGAATGTGAATTTTCAGGTTTATGTAAAGAAACATTTTCAAAACAGTACTTCTTCCCTGCATATTGGATAAAACACAGTATTTTAGATTAACAACCAATTCTCTGCTCTGCTCTTCTCATTTCCTGCTGCAAACATAATCTCTTGTTTATGGTCAGGATTACATGTTCATTGTAAAACATAAGGCAGACTATTAGTTATACATTGTGTATGCACACAAAGAGAATCATCTTATGCAAAGAACTAAAAAGGACTATAGCTTGCTGGTTCAGCCTGGTGGGATGATTCACATTATAAGGTTTTTTTTAATCAGTTTCCTAGAATAAAAAGGAAGGGGTAAAAACCCCCTTAGTCTTTTCCCAACACGTTCCAGTGAAATAAACACTGAGAAAATAGATCTCTTCTCTCAGGTTAAGTAGCATAAGCTCCAGGGCTGGAAAATATTTGGAAAATGAGATTTGGTTGTCTAACTTTATTTCGACCGCATTGAAAATTCCAGCCATTTAATATAAATCCCACTAATGCCATATTTCATTAGCAAAAATCCCTAGTTATGGCACAAAGGGAATGTGTTCAGTAAGATGATGCAAGGGCAAATAACAAACAATGTCCCTGGAGAAGACTTCAGGATCTTTGTGTGATGGCAATTACTTGCTGACCATTCTGTACTTGTAAGCTGATCTGCAGAGTGATGTTGTTTTTTGAGGATGCCTCCGACTCTGCATCTTAGAACTTGTCTACATAGGGAAATACACCAGCATAGCTATAGTTATTAATTGTAATAATGCTAGTATCTTCATAATTATATAATTACTCTGTTATAACGGTGCCGGTCCATTTCCTCATATAAACAAGTTACTTCATAGGGATTTGTAGGGACGTAGCCCTGCAAGAGATCTTCTGGGTCAACCAGTCTGGCCTCTGCTATCCCAGGCAACCACATTACATAGTCCCTTTCATGAACTGACGAATCTTCATCTTGATAATAGTTTGAATTCTTGCCCCCATTTTTCCTCTTAGAGGTTCCAGTAAAACCCTGTAAAAGCTAGAAACCTTCCTCTAATTTTCTGGCTAAATTTACCCCTGGCTAGTTAAACCTATTTGGTTTTGGGCTAGCATTGTTCTTTAACTGAAATAGCTTTTCTCCATCATAGTGTTTACCGCTCTGAGGTGCTTATGGAGAGTCATTCCATTCCCTCTCAGCTTTCATTTTGCTAAGTTACAGCCAAGGTTTTTAAAATCTACTCTCATGAAATAAAATCTCTATTGCCTTTCCTTTCCTTTTTCTTGAATGGAATGGGTGACCAGAATTGAATGCTATATTGTACAATGGTACCAATGAAATCCTTTCTTTACTGGACACATTTTGCCTAATACATCTTCGGATTGCTTTTGTTTTTTTTCATGGCTGCATCACATCGATGTCCTTAGCCATCCTTTGATGAACTGTTACACCCACATTTTCTCCTCTCCATTGTTATCCGCTGGGTGCGTCCACACGAGATGCTATGTCGCCACAGCAATGAGGGATGGCAACGTAGCTCATTGCTACAGTGATGTAGGATTGGTGGGCACTAACTTTGATGCTGCCGCTACTGTGCAGTAGCAATCAACTACTGCACAGTAGCTTCTTGCAATTACTAAAGTACTAAATGACTGCACAGTATCAGCTGTGCAGTGGGGTGCATGTGTAGATGTGCCCACTGAGAAGCTCCCAGTTTATACCAAATTTTTTGGTATAAAGTCCTTGGCTTTGGTATAAAGTCCTGGACTTTGCAGATTTAATCCATTTCTACTGCTTCCGTACTCAAGGTCATTCCTACCCTTTGCCTTGCTCACAGACAAGATTTTGGGTATCACAGTACCCTTCCTTGGGTACTGTGATACCCAAAAGCTTCTCTAAGTGTGTCCCAACCATGAAGTTGTTCCAATAAAAGATATCATCCACAAAAATTCTTAATCTTACATGTTTCCAGAACCATCATGGCTACAATATCACTCCAACATTTATAAAATTATTAATACGAGATTGTCTTAGTAAAATCTCCTTGGGATTTTGTTGATTTTTTTTTTAACAGTGTTCCTTTTATGATAGCCTTCTTGATTAACCATTATGGATTTGAATCTTCATTTGAACACTATGGGTTTGCAGCTGTTGAGAGAAGGATACCCTCTTTTCGGGGTGAGCAATTCACGCTGAAGTACAAGTGAAGGTTCCTGTTTTACAACATGATTGTAGTTCGAATAAAAAGGAAAATGAAGCTAAAATCCTTGAGAATCCATGGTCTTCTCAATACTAACATTACTGTGGCTTTGCCATCATCTATGTCCCCTTCACAGCATTTTTGTTGCAAAGATTTACTTTCAAAGAGATTTACTTTCTCTCTTTGTCACCCCACCTCATTCTTCTTTCTCATTTACATTGTACAATAGATACTATAAACCAGTAATGCATTATTATATTCTTTTGAAAATTACTGGGTTTGGCAGTCTTCATAGTTTAATTATCTCAGGCTTTAGAGCCTTCCACTAAGGGGATTGCTGGGTAGCCAGTAGCCAACCAACTGAGAAATATTTTTAATAAAACAAGTTTCATTGATTACCCTTGGACAGTGATTGCAAACTCATGGCTTAACCTGACAAGATGTTGAATATTCTCAAGTCCCAGTGAAGTAGAAATATTTCTTGCGAGTGCAAAGGCATGTCCATGTTACAAGGTCAGGATTTAAAGGCTCTGACTTACAGTCCTTAGTACTTTATAACCTACCTTATCTTCTGTGATATAAACTTAAAACTAGATAACTCTTCATGCAAAAATATTTGAGCCCCCCTAAATTCAATGAGAGAAATTTTGCCTGAATTAACAGTAGGTAAGTAGGAAAATAAGCATAAAGTACCAAGCAATTGATGAAAGGAAAAAAACTTATAGAAATTGTGTGTCTCTGTGTGTATGTATGTATATTACATATCTGATGATAATAGTAGAGAAGCTGCTAGAATAACTTGTGATATCTATTAAAAACATCATATTTCCTGTCATCCTTCCTGTTTGTGTAGCAATAATAATTGACAAAGTGCCTAGCAGTGGATCTGCTAAGTGTACCCCAATAGCTTTTTTTTCATTTGACAAATGTAAGTTCCACATTTCACATAAAAAATGGAAAATAGAATGCATGCATTACTGCATTTATGGCAGCTCATCTGCTGTTGTCATAGCAGAGTAATAAAAATACCACATACTTAATCATTTGGCCTAAATGAACCCATAACCCACTATCAATTAGAGAAGAAAGCCCCAGTGCACCCTCTGATTGATCTATTGGCATTGATTCCATAGCAAATTGTTCCCCCATGTGGCTGGGGGCATATTACATTAAAGCTAAATTGGTATCAGACCATACATACTTAAGGATCCACCTTGTTTCAGCCCTCTTGGGAGCAGCAACAAAGCATTTCCCTGGCATCATCGGCATAGTACTTCTAATGAGAGCAGCTGGCTTTGTAGGATGTTATACCACATAGAGGCATGCAACAGGTGCAGTGTAGACAATTCCAATGTTTCCAAAATTCTGAGCTATTCAGACAGACATTGTATTTTATCTATCCCTAATAACACAGAGTTTTAAATAAACATCTTCACTTCCTACCTCTGTGGAGCAGTTCATGACTTTTTTAAAAGCTGCAACAACCCACATATCATGGTTTTGGAGATTTAACTTGTAGCCTCTGTTGGACCACATGGGAAGGACTAGAATTAACAGTCCAAGAGTTCTCTCCTTATTTTGAACGAGTTGGAAGGTTAAAAGCCAGCACCTTCTTATTATCCTGCTGAGACCTGTCACAAAAAGGCTCCATTTAGATCTTAATAAGCCTCTGTTTTAATAGCAAATAAGAATGCTCAGTGGTAGTTAATGTGTGGTCTAGAGTATGTCAAATCCCTACAATTGTGTGTGTCAGTTGCTAAATTTGCAACCACTTATTACCAAAAGTGATAGTGGCATGCAATATGTTAGAAAACAGGTGACATGCTATTAAGATCCTGAAGGCATTTAAAATGTCATGTCCTCAGAAGTCCCTTAGAAGGGAGAGAAGCAAGCTGCTCCTGTTGCAACAGTCAACACTAGGTAAGGAAAGTGGTGGATACTGGGCCTGAGTCTAAGTTCACCAAAAGATTTTATAAACCTGTAACCTGCTGGATTCAATCAAGTTATTCTTGCTTTATGCCAGTGTAAGAGGAGAAGAATGCCAATTATTGGTATGGACACATGACATGTAAAGTAGTATAGCTTACATCAGTTTGTGGTCTGGTGTCTGCCCAGAGTAGATGAATAACAGGCTCTCAAGAGACAGCTCCTTGCAGTAGGACTAACTCGCAGGGCAGCCAGTAATAGCCTGTTTGCGTTAAGTAAACACCTACACTAGGATAAAATTAACTAGAGCTACAGATGTATAACCCATACACTGGAATAAGTTACACTGATTTATTGTCATTCCTGACTTCCCCAGGGGTACTTTTATCCCAGAGTAGAGTGATTTAAATAGGTGTAGGGTTGTACATTGTACATCTGCTTCACATTTACACTAGTGTAAAGGCAGTTTACATTGACATATTGATGTGCTCCCTATTTTTAACATTGGTAGCTTTGTCTATTTTTAAAAGTCCATACAGTATAGGATAATAAGATTACATACTAATAAAGGGAAAGCAATGTTACAATCAATCACACTTTACTGAAAATGCATTAAAATTCTGCACAGTTCATTTTCCAAAATCTTTTGGATTATACAATAAGGCGTTTGGAACATGTTTTTTTATAGCTCCTTCAGGTTAATCATTAGTGACCTACCTAATTCAAGGTGGCTGCCCACCAATTTCATGGGCATAACATGGGGCCTGGCAACTATCTCACAGGCAGAGTGCAGTGCACTGCTGTCCCATGCTTCTGATTGACCAAAGGGCCCCAGTGGCCCTTTACTGCTGAGGCCACATCTAGAGTACTGTATCCAGTTTTGGCCCCCCACTACGGAAAGAATGTGAACAAATTGGAGAGAGTCCACTGGAGGACAACTAAAATGGCTAGGGGGCTGGGGCACGTAATTTATGAGGAAAGGTTGAGAGAACTGGGCTTAGTCTGGAGAAGAGAAAGCAGGGGGGTGGGATTTAATAGCAGCCTTCAATAACCTGAAAGGTGCTTACAAAGAAAATGCAGCTAAACTGTTCTCAGTGGTGGCAGGTAACAAAACAAGGAGCAATGGTCTCAACTTGCAGCAAGGGAAGATGAGGTTAGATATTGGGAAAATCTTTCTCTCTAGGTGGGTAGTAAAGCACTGGAACAGCAACCCAGAGAGGTTGTGGAAACTCTGTCCCTGGAGGATTTTAAGATCTGGGTAGACAAAGTCAAGGGTAAGATGAGATATTTGGGGATGGTCTGGCTTTAAGCAGGGGGTTGGACTAGATGATCTCTTGAGGTCCCTTTCAACCCTGATTTTCTATGATTCTGTGATTCAATGTAAGTAAAGTTCTCAGAGTTTGACCAGTGATAAAGATATATGTAGTTCTTATGCGTGACTAAGAAATATTTTGAGTAATCATGTGTGTTTGCCCAATCCTGCATTTGCAAAGTTTCAGAAGCTTTACTAATTATATTGCACACTGTATTGGACAAGTAATAAGCCTGGAGATAAAGAAAAAATGCTTTCTGTTCTGAGTGTCTTTTCATGTTTCTTTAGTCAAACTTTTTTTTGCTGTTGGCTCCATTGTCTATTTTTGTCACTTGCTTTCAATGACATTATCCTGCAATAATGTGCTGAAGGAAGCCAATTGCTTTTAGCTTCCTGTCAAGTAACTTTAAACAACAGGAAGAGAAGTGGTAACAAACAAAGTAGGAAGGAGCAAGAAGTTGCTGTAGGTTGCCTCAATGCTATATTAGTTTTAATTATTGCTTAAAATAAAAGTCATGGCTTTGAAAACTGAGACTTTCAGCAGTCTTACAGCTAAATGTGCCAACGGGGATATTATTTTGAGGAAGTCATGCTCAAAAATGGTTTAAAGGTTATAAAAATCTCCAGACACTAACGCTATTTCGCAATACATTATAAAGGCCAAAAATCCAATGACATGGTTTTATTATTTTTAAAGCTTTATGGGAAAATCCTTTACTTTAAACTCAATAAACTAAACCATATTTTCAATCAATGAGTGATGTTCCTTCAAAAACAGCAAAGTAAAGTGAATCTATATACCAGTCTACAACACATTGAGAAATATTTCTTTCTCCATTTTCCCACTCAGTCAGACTGGGAAGTTATTTCGATGTGGTGGAAATGAAAGGGTAGCTGGATTCTGACAGCCTGTAGGAACGAGCCATCTTTTTGTGTGCTGTAGAGCTGTAGTGCATGGGATAGACTGGGGTGCTCTGAGGAAAGCAGACCCCCCCCCCCAATATAGCAATCAATTTCCTATAGCACAGGAGAAAAGCAGGGTGAGAATAATGATTTACTGGGAACACTTCCTGCCCTGTTCCTTTACACAGGTCCCTGGCACACATGTAAGTGGAGGCATGATGGGATCTGATATGGGATCCCCACAATTGTGCTTCCTGCCACGGCACATGTGCATTGGACATCCAGTCATGTATTATTGCTAGCTCAGAGGGAGCCTGTGAACATAATGGGCACTGTCAAGTAGCAAGCTCCTGCACCTGGGAGCCCTGTCAGTTTATCTGGGCTCTCAGCTGCAAGGACACACAATATACCACCCTACCCCAGGTGGGAGCCCCATCAGCTGAGGGGAGTCCCAGCCACGAGGGAACATGGTATGCCCCTGCAGCTGGGAGCCCCATCCTGACCATACCTTCAATTAATGGCATGACAGGAACTGGCCAGAAAGTTAGTGCATGTTTCTCTGTAATGATTTTATGGCTTATTAACTAGTTAATCAAGTGTTAGGTATAGTGTGTGTTAGATAGGGCTGTGCAAAGCTTTGGGTGGTGATTCGATTCAGAAGAAATTTGGCCTAATTCAGTGGCCGAATCTCCAAATCCGAACTGAATCATGGGACCAATTAAAAGGTCTGAATTGATTCAAAGCTCTCTGAATCTTCTGAAAAGAATCGGAGAGCTTTGATGATTTGAACAGTCCCTGGTGGCTGCAGCAGGGAGCTGTAGCCAGACTCTGAGCCAGTAAGTA
>NW_005841858.1:454887-455329 GCF_000455745.1 Alligator sinensis
GGCCCACGCGCAGGGGGCGGCAGGGCAGGGGGGGGATGATCCCTGCTGCCCCCCACTGCCCCATGCTGCATGGGAGGCTCTGCCATGATCCCCAAAATGCCCCCTCACTCCCCCAGCCCCACCCATGGGTGCCCTGCCTGCCCCACTTCCCAGCCCTTAAAGAAATCCATCCCCCCCCGAGAAAACCCCTGAAACTCACCACTCTTGCAATGGCCTTGGGGTTTTGGGAGGCTCATGAAGAGCCTCCCCCCACATAGTGGGGGGCAGCGGGGATCACCCCCCACCAGAAAAATTGGTGAGTCCTGGGTATTGGGGGGGGGTTCTTAAAGGGCCACAACCAGGGTAGGTGGCACAGCCATGGTGGGGACTGGAGGAGCAGAAGGTAGGTCAGGGGGCTTGTACAGAGCCCCCGCTCATGCAGTGTAGGGCAGTGGGGGGCAGC
>NW_005841858.1:455339-481837 GCF_000455745.1 Alligator sinensis
TGACTGGCAGCACCCAATGAGTTGGGGCTTTTCTTCTTTCAAAGTGCTAGGAGCTGGGGCAAGTGGGGCAGTCATTGCCAGGTTGGGAGAGTGGGCGGGGGTGGGCCTCCCTGATTTGGAGATTCAGCAGCAGCCAAATCTCTGAATCAGATTCAGGTGAATCAATTCAGGACAGTGATTCGAATCACCAAATCGAATCACTGTCCCCCGAATCAGCTGAATCCAAATCCAAAGCAACTACTAACCACTTTGCACAGGCCTAGTGCTAGGGACCATGGCAATATAGCAATGCAGAGCATTCATTGGTAATGAGCCTAAGCATTATTTTGGGGGAATTAGCTGATGAAAGGTTTGGTGGAGTTTTTCAGTGCTTTGGGAGGAGGAAAGAAAATGAAGGTGTAAAATGTTCTTTTATTTTATATGATTCTTTTGGTGAATAAATCTCAATTCCAAATCTCAGTTCTCATTTTATTATAAGGATAGTTCTGTTTTCAATATTTCCGCAAAGTATTTTTTTGAAAAAAAAAAAAAAGGAGACATTTTCATTTACTAAATCCTGGTCTTGATAATATTTCAAAAATTAATTTGATATTTTATTAAAAAAATGAAAAAAGAAAATGAGAAACTCCCCCCATTCATGCCTAACACTGAAACAGCATTACTATTTATTCATAAAAATAGGTTTTCATTTTCTGATCAGCACTGGCTTTGACCCCTATGCCTCATCCAGTAGTCCTACCAGGACATAGAAATTATTGTAGTAAGTCTCTCTCTTTTGTCTTTTATTTATGGTTTGTAACAAATAACATTTCAAACAAGAACTCTCAGATCACTGATTCCTAAAATCAAAGTATCTATTATTGTTATAGAAGTCTCAATGCATAGTGAAGACAAAAGTGTGACACCATTTACAAGCACTTTTTAATTTATTTTTGTTATATTTAAATGCCTTTGGGAACAATTTCTATTTGATATGGGTCTCAATTTTTCACTTGGCCATGTAAAGTACTTAAATTAAAAGGTTTTAGACAATGCTTAGAAATGTGTATGGAAAGTGTAGTTTCTCGAGAAGCTGTGGCTGCCTAAGGAGTACTCGCTCATCTATAAATACAAGTCATCTGAATTAGATTTTTTCCTATAAACATCAGTAACTTGTATTGAATTAAACTATGTGTTTTATTGCTCTATGCTTTATTAAGCTTAGAAATCAGTAAGAACTGTAAGTGCAATTATACTAGAGTCACATTTATAATGAAGTACATGGTTTATTCAAGTGTAATTCAGCATGAAATACTGACTCATAGTTAAACTTCAGCTAAAAGTATAGGTTTCCCTTGATTTACATGGATTCTGTATATGTGAATTTGCTCTTATGCAATGACTCTTTTTATACCCCAAATTCGTTATATGCAAGGTAAATTCACTCTTATGCGATCGGCATAGGTGCTACTCTCCTCCCCCAATCAGGTAAATCTGTGAGGGAAGGGGTGAGGGGAGGGGAAAGGGCCATGAGGCTGGGGCCCCACTCACCCCAGTCCCTGCTGCAGTGGCCCCGGGAGAGGCTGATGCCAGCAGCTTGCAGCCACTGGGCTATGGTGCGCCCTGAACCCCCAAGGGCTCTGCTTCTCCCCACTCACCCCAGCCCCCAGGCTGCACCATGCCATGGTGCAGGCAGGTGTTGTTGGTTGCTCCCGGGGCCACTGCAGCAAGGGCTAGGGTGAGTGGGAACAAGCGGAGCCCCAGGGTGTGGCACAGCTTGTCCCCACTCACCCCAACACCTGCTGCAGTGGCCTCAGGAGCGGCAGCTGCCAGCTGCCTGCAGCTGCTGGGCTTCACTGTGCCGGGCTCTTCCCAGCACTTGGGGCTGGCATCAGCCTTTTCTCATCCCGCTGCAGGCTGGGGCTCTTCCTGGCATTTGGTGGCAGCACCGGGAGGGCATGTTTGGGGGGTTACAGTGAATTTTGGGGTGGCAGGAGCCCTCTTCCCATTGCCATGGCCCACCCTGAACACTGGGAAGAGCCTGGTGTCAGCCCCAGCCTGCAGCAGCTGCTGGCCTCAGCCCACTCTCATCCCACTGCAGGCTGCCACCCACCCCGAGTGCTGGGAAGAGGCCGGTGCCACCCCTGCTGCAGCCCCGGGCATGGCCAGCGCTGCTTGCTCGCAGTCACTCAGCTGCACCGTACCCCTCTCCCCACCCCTTCCCTAGCCCCAGCTTCACTCCCTCCTTCCCTCACTGCCATGGAAATGTATCCCTATTTGTTACATTGTAAACTGGGTTCCTTTTATGCAAATTCGATTTATGCACATTTTTCCGGAAACGCATCTACCGCATAAATCGAGGGAAACCTATAGTTCATAAAGTATAGACGTTGCCTGACTCAGAAGCCTGTACTATTCACTCTCTATAGAAAGCAAACAAAAGACACTGAGGTTAAACTACAAACCAGATTGCAGTTTCTAAAAAAATGATATCCTTTGATCAGTTTGAGATTATTGACTTAGAAAAGCAATATTGTGAATTCATATCTTCAGTCACTGGAATTTTACTTGGGAACAGAGTTCAGATTTGGGCCTAGATGGTGGAAATGTGGCCGTGTATGCTCAATATATCATCAGCTATTCAAAAATTGGGATTATTATTAGAAATTAGTATCTAGCCCCTCCCCCAGTGACTTGAAAATCTCAGTTTAGCTCATTTATTGCAGCTCTAATTTCAGTAAAATGTTGACAACAGATTTATTTTGCTTCCCATTTCAGCCAACATATGAATTAGACTCACTCAACAAATGAGAAAAATACTGACCTATGCCCTTTCCCTTTGCAAATGCTGTTCCCGGAGCCTTCCCTTTAGAACAGAATGAAGCATGCATTAAGGCAATGAGAAAACACAAGTTCTGACTGAGAAACAGCTATCATGCTATCCCAGCAGATCACTGAGGGCTGGAGTCATGTGGGCACTCGGGTGCACAGTTAATAGCCCAGAGGTCACAAATTTGAGTCCATAGCAGAAGTATTCATGGCATAGCCTGTCAGATTCCAACAAATCTGCAAATTTTGCTAAATACCTTGTCACAAGGATGCAAGAAAGGAAAGCATGTCTTTGTGGATCTTTATTAATTTTGTTCCCTGATGCAGATCTAGAAGGCCTTATCTGCATGGGTGGTTTACCCTGATGCCAGTGGAGTTGCAGTTATATAAAAATATTTTCATTCACATGATACAGTTTCTGAAATTGAGGTAACTGGTGAGGTTTTTCCTATTGGGATTAGGAGTGATTTCAGATGGAAGCATGGCATATAGTAAGTATATTGATATGCCTATTTCTGTGCACTGAAGTATTTTAGTGGTCCTTCATCTGGCTTCCAATCCCACTTTGTATCCTGTCCTCACTAACCATTTTGTGATCTGCCTTGACCAGTTGCTTGGCTGACCTGTTTCAATGTGGGTGCACAGCATCTGCCTACTTTTGGCATTCATCACTCTTTGTGCTTGCATGCTCTGGGGATCAATGTACCTAGCAACTACATTGTATGTTTTCTACCTACATTCAGTGTACAGCACAGATGCATCAGTGTACATACTTGTTGTCTTTCCAAGTGGACCTTCTAGGGAAAGGCAAATGTGCAAGAAGTTGTAATGTCCATAAACAGAAATGGTGGGATTTCTTAAATCATTGCCCTAGCAATGGCCACATTGGGCCACAAGCACTGCCACACAATGGTGCAAAAAGATAGGTGAGTTATAAGAGGATTAAAGATAAACAAACAAACAAGAAGTTTCAGGCTACTAGTATATTCATAACTGTTGCTATAGATTCAGAGGATGCAGAGAACAGCGGGAACAGTGGCTCCTTTCAGACAATTCTTTGCACTGCCTTTAGTCTTTCGTAGTAAATATTTTCTGTTTCGAGGAGTGTTTTGTGGCTTCTGATTCGTGGGTTGAGGCAGAAGTGGATGTTCTCATGGGGCACATCCAGACGAGCATGCACGTGCCTCTCGCAGCCTCTCAGAGCCCTTTGAGAGGCTGCACGTGCAGGAATGAGAAAATGTTCTCCGCACTGCAAATTTGCAGTGTGGGTGCAAAATTAGGGTAAAAAAAAATGCAGAGAAAGAAAGCAGGGCAGGGCACAGTCCTGGACCATGCCTTGAGGCAACCGGAGGCTGGGTCCTCCACAGAGACGCTCTGGTAGCAGCCAGAGCATATCTATGGCTGGCCCTCACCCTGGTGCTGAAGTACGCTGCCTGCCCATGTGGGTCAGGCAGTGCGCCAGCTGCAGGGAGCTCGACCCTGGCTCCAGTGCCAGTATGTAGGGAATGGGAGGGCTGGAGGAGGGGGGAGGGGACCATGGGGGAGCCCCTGCTGATCCTGCCTGCTTCCCCAGATCCCCAGATTGCTGCCCTGCCCTGCCTGTCCCCATTCCCTGCATGCTCCCTGAGCCCCCCCGATCACTGCCCCACCCCACAGTTCAAAGCAGGCCACCACACTGGGAACATCTTCTGGGCAATAGCTTCCCAGGTGGCTGGGCAGGGGACACACATGGTAGTAGTGCCGCACGAAGGTCAACTTTGCAGCCACAGTCCTCTGGAAGCTGGTCCAGAGGGGCAGATGCCGCATCCAGGTCTGGCAGGCGCGCAGCAGGTCACAGCCAGGCAGCAGCCCCCACTGTCAGACTGCTGCAGTGGGTAGAGGGTGCAGGGAACTCTCAGGGCTGCTTCAGCAGTCCAGCTGGCACAAGGGGTAGTGTCCCAGGTACCAAGTGGCTAGCCCCCAACAGTTCCTGAGAGCCAGTAGCCCTGAGCTACTTGACAGGGCAGCTTTTTATACTGCTGGGGACAGCACAGGTGCTGGTTCTGGGCTCTAGCTGCCCCTGGCTGCAGATCCAGGAGCCAGGCAGGGTTATTTTGTCTCAAGTGGCACAATTTGCCCCATACCAAGGTGCATGTCTGGTCATGTCTGCTGAAGCAAAAAGCCGCAGCTGAAATTTGCACTGCTTCTATTTGAGCTGCTGCAATAGCACGTGCTTGCATGTGTGGACACACCTGTGGTTTCTTCTGGACTTAACATCTGTTACATGGTTGCCTGTTTTCTTAGTGGATTGCAGTCAGTGTCCCAGGAGGTCCCTATGTTCCTATATTGTGACCCTAATGCAGTTAGCTTGTTACCTGGTGCCCCTCGTATACTAGTGCTGAATCCCACCCTCCATACTTCAGGCTCAGCTCCTGATTGTCCAGGATTTGAAAAAGACTACCTTGCAATAGACGTGTTTATTGAGAGTCAAGCATAAAATAGTCCTACTGGAAAGGACAGGCTATTTTGTCCAGGCAGGGAATTAATTCAGAATTTCATGACAAAGTTTTCCTGGGTACAAACTTCAGCCAGGAGGGTTCCTTCAGTAAGAATCTCATTGAGTATTTTTTTTTTTTTGGTTTATTTCTTTTTGATTAAATCTTGGCAAGGCATCCAATGCTTCACCATAATTAGTAGCTATTCACCAGTCACCATGTATGGTTTTCAAAAAATGTTATTAATTGCACCTATCAATACATCTGGATTGGGAATAATCAATTCTAGACCATTTTTTTCTTTCCTACCTTGTCTCTTCTTGATTGTTTCTCTAGTTTTCTGTGTTTAATAACTCATATTTATTTTATCCTTTCACTGCACCATGTTGCGCATCGTATTGCTGAATTAACTGTATCCTAAAAGCATAGCACAATCTTTACTAACTTGGTATGAAAAAATAGTCCGAGGCATACTAAATTAGAGTCCTTTCCTAATGTGTAGTATGCTTTTCAGTTTTTGTTTCAAACTACTGCTAGGGGGAAGAAGCATAATGTTATAAAAATAATAATAAGGCAGGAGGAATGTGGTTGTCTAGTTGGGTTTTGAGCTAGGTTTTCAAGAATAGATTGCCCACTTTGTAAACTTATGTTTCAGTGTTAATAGTTTACACGTGCAAATATTAACTTGGGTAGACAAAGGGCTTGGATCAGTGGGGTAGAGAGATTTTTGTAGAGATGGGCCAAAATCTCAACATGCCTACCTCAACTTGAGGGCAGCTTACTTCATGTGCACCCATACAGCTTGCAAAAATCTAACAGCAGGGATGTGAGAGCAATGCCATATGAAATGAAACCTATTGATGTTTGTTGCTCCTTAAACAAATGGTAGTCTGGGGCAGTCACTACTCTTCCCGTATGCAGGTAAACTAGTTAGGCAATCAGGGCCTGATCCAACTTCGATAATTCATCACTGTGGTAGGACCTGACACAGCTCCTTTTATTTTAAGTATCATATGCATAAACCACTCTAAATATCTGTGTGTGAAAACTCATGCAACTAAGGGTATGTACACATGTCCTAACTTTTTGACAGTTAATTCAACTTAACTTTTTTAAGTAGAATTAACTGACAGAGCATACACATGTATGTGGAGCATAGTCTACTTAAATGAGGCGCAAGAAAATAGACGTTTGAGGTATATTATCTTGAGTCACATTAATTAATATTGCCATGTATCACAAGGTGGCTGCCACCATGTCAAGAAGCTGTACATGTATACACTCCAATGTGGCTTAACTTAAAGTTGACTTTGTTGAGTCACCTTATTTTAAGAGGACTTAGACAAGTTTATGCACCCTATCAGGTACAATGCAGACTGAGTCAAGATTTCTAAAAATCTGTCCCTAAACTTAATTTCAATTTCCAGTATAGGAGCTAGGTCCATAATTTTAACCAGACACATAATTACAACCACTTATTTAAGGAAGTGCAAAAGGGGTAATTTGTCAGATATAATAAAAAAGTAAATCTGTAATCCACATACTTGTAATAAATACCAGGGCCAGTTTTGCCCCTAAGTAATATAGTAAATTCCCATAAAATATAATGGCATTTAATGTAAACTCAAGGATATCCATATGGGAATTCACATTTTTTATGAAAAACTTGCTGAGCTAGGATTGCTTGGACAACAAAAAATGTTAACAATTTGTTCAGAATAGCAGGGGGACTGAGTTATTCTTTTATAAACGTTTCCCCTATGAGACTGATATAATTAAGAAAGAAAAATCTAATAATTCAAATGTACATAAGGTGTATTGAACTACTAGGCAACGGTACAAATTAAAATGGAAGGTAAGTTCAATTTACACAACTGGAGTTGTAACAGCTTCAAGCTAAAGAAGTAATGAAATACTGTTGGGAACCTTTTCTGTTGCTCTTTCTGCAGAACTTTGAGAGGTTGGATCTACATGAAGCAGAAAGCTTTAAAAAGAGACAATTCTATTGAAATCTTTTCTTGTCATCAGAAATGCAAGAAAGCTTCAGAGAAAAAAAATGGCACCCTGACCTGATAACTTCACAAAAGAGTTGAAAGAGAGACTTAAGGTTGGAAGAATACAAGTATGTGGAAGTCTGAGGAGTGTCACCAAAAACAGACTTTTCAAGGATGACATCTGTAGAGAGCCAAATCCTGTTTTCTTAATCTGCCAAAATTACCAGTGAAGAGGATTGACTAAGATGTAAAATTTTCTCTGACTAAAGACTCATTTAGTCTATTACGCTGTATAAGCTGGAGCAGAATGTGTATGTGCACTGTGGCTCCTGCTTCTTTCTCCTCTATCAGTACTGATCAGCACATAGCCCCATGATGATAAACTAATATTTTTACCCACCAGTGAACTACAAAAGACTCAGGGATGGAATGTGGTAAGTGCTGTAATAGCATATTTCAAAATTACATGAAATAGGAGAGGAATTAAAGAAGATCTTCTGATTCAACTAGCTTGGCAGTATAGAATTCCCCGATATAAATCCTTGCCATTCACAGAGGTTAACGTTCCTTGGGAAAGTCCAACATAACAACACTCATTGGTAGGAACTCTGTTTCATAGGGTTCACATGAGGCTAGGACAGATAATTATGATTGTCCTTTCTAGCCTTGAATCTGCAAATACAAGTTATTTAAAATATGGCATCTTCAACAGTAAAAAAGAGTTAAACCATATTCCTATTTTCTTTTAAACTAATCCTGTATTTAAAAAAAATCCTTAGATTTAAAAAATTTGAAAGCAACACCCCCACCTCCCTCAGATCAGCTTGCCTGTTAAAGGGAAGGCTGCTTTAGTGCCCCTGGGGCTTCTGGCATGAGCCACTGCAAGCATGTGCCGAACATCTATCCACTTGCAAACTGGTCCACTCAATGCAGGTTAGACTAACCTGTAAAGACTGAATCAGTTCAGGTTCAGGCTTTTTGAATGTCTGTCCATAGCTTAAATGTTGAAATCAATTGGGGTACTCAGTACAGAAAGAGCGATCTGTTCTGGTTACTTAAGTATTTATAATTTACATTGCATAACTGGTCATTCTAATCATGTGGTATGTCTTAACTTCCTGACTGGAGCCACAAATGCAAAGTTGGACCAGGAAGGAGGCTCTGGCCAGGAGGAACACAGTGACTGTGTACCTGTCTTTGTGTCCCTCATCTAGCCACATATCTGGTCAGAGTTTCACTGGGCAGTGTCCACTGGCTCCTTGGACTCATTCAAGAGCCAGTGGGAGCTGGCTGATATACTCTGTTTGGTATCCCACCTTGGAGCATTTGTTGGTAACCTTTCACATCCACTCTCATCCCTGTTTTCACTTTTGTTTTCCTCTGGGATCTACACTTAATGACCCCTTCTAATAACTGGGGGGATAACAGTTTATTTGTGGGCTGATGTATCAAATAGACCTGATTGGAGTCAAAAGAAGTTTCAGGATGGCTATTTGAATGTTTTCAGAAAAATATGCACATAATGGCTAGGAACAGAAGTTACGCATGAACTGGTTTAAGTGATCAGAAACTGTTTAAATCTGTAACAGAACAGAAGTTAGGGGCACATAAACCAGTTTCAAAATGTCTGAAACTGCTTTGAGATAAACCTGGTTCAATATAGTATTTGACTTAACTAGTTGAGATCAAACTGGTTTATAGAACTAGTGTCCCAGAGCCCTTCCAGGTTTAAGTTAAATCACAGTCCTCCAGCATCCCAGCATGCTCTGCAGCACTGGGCTGGGCCGTCTGTTTCAGCCAAGCAGGGTTGGCCCCGCCACTTTCCTCCCTAGCCGGAGCACTATCACTGCTCCAGCTGGCTGAGAAAGAGGTGGGGGTGGAAAACCCTGCTCTGGAGTGCTGCTGGGTCTGTCTAAAAAGGGGGCAGCAGCCCTTGCCAGGTATCCTCAACCCCCACCCCCTCACTGCTCCAGCAGCAAGAGCAGGGATGGAGCCAGACCCCTGTAGCCTGGGAGAAAGTTGGAGTTTATTCCCCCCATTGCGGGGCGGCCGGGGGGGGGGGGTTGGTGCTGGCACTGATAGGCTCCACTTGTGCACCTGGGACCACAGTGGTCCGATGCCAGTAGCCTGAGGGGAAGGGAGAGTTAATCCCCTCATTGCAGGCAGCAGCAACAGGGGCACTGACATGGTGCCCTGGACTGAGTCCTTCTGAGGAGTGGCCAACTGGCTGTGGGAAGAGGGCAGGGAGGGGGGATATGACCTGGCTGCAGGGGTGGGGGGGAGTGGGGGCTAGTTACAGAGTCTGAATCACTGCTGCTTCTCACTGCAGCAGTGTGGTCTGGGCTGGGGTAGCCCCAGGGGGTAGGGGGCAGTGCCTCCAGCCAAGTGTGGGGGCTGCAGTTCACAGGAAGGCTACAGCTGAAGCTGCAGCATGGCTCCCCTCTCCCCTCCCTCTCCTGGCAGTGGCAGAGTGAACTATCATGGTGGGTGTAGGTGAAGCACCTGTTGCTTGCTGCCTGCGCGTGGCAGTGCCAGGTGTTTGGGGCAGGCTGCCGTGGGCCAGGGTTGTGGGCAGCGGTGGGGGGAGGCAATGGACTTCTGCAGCCTGGTCTGGTCTAGATTTCATAGAATTCATAGACATTAGGGCTGGAAGGGACCTCAGAAGATCATCGAGTCCAGCCCCCTGCCCCAGGGGCAGGAAGTCAGCAGGGGTCATAAGATCCTAGCAAGATTAACATCCAAATTTCTCTTGAAGGTGTTCAGTGTAGGTGCTTGAACCACCTCTGATGGCAGGCTATTCCAGACCTTGGGGGCTCGGACAGTAAAGAAATTCTTCCTTATGTCCAACCCGAAACGGTCTTGCAGTAGCTTATAACCATTCGACCTTGTCATCCCTTGGGGAGCTGTCTTGAACAATCGTTCCCTTGGATCCTGGTGAACACCCCTAATAAACTTATAGGTGGCCATCAGATTGCCCCTGAGCCTGCACTTTTCCAGGCTAAAGAGCCCCATAGCTCTCAGCCTGTCGTCATAAGGTTTATTTTCCTGCCCTCTGATCATGCACATGGCTCTTCTCTGGACTCTCTCAAGCTTCTCTACATCCTTTTTGAATTGTGGGGCCCAAAACTGGATGCAGTACTCCAGCTGCAGCCTCACTAAGGCTGAGTACAATGGGAGAATGACGTCCTGGGATTTGCTTGAGAAGCATCTATGGATGCAAGCCAGCATTTTGCTCGCTTTACTTGAAGGGTCGTGTTCATCTTGTGGTCAATCATGACCCCCAAGTCCCTTCCATCCGTAGCGCTAGCCAGCGTAACACTGCCGAGCCTATAAGCATGCTGCGGGTTTTTCTTCCCAAGGTGGAGAACCTTGCATTTTTCAGTGTTAAATACCATCAGGTTCTCATCCGCCCATTTCCTGAGCCTGTCAAGGTCAGCCTGGATTGTCTTCCTGTCCTCAGGTGTGGATGCTTTACCCCACAGTTTGATATCATCAGCGAACTTGGTCAGTCCGCTTCTGACTCCAATGTCCACATCATTAATGAAGATGTTAAACAATATAGATCCAAGGACAGAGCTTTGCAGGACCCCACTGGTCACAGGGCACTGTGACGATTGACTTCCATCAACCAGCACCCTCTGGGTCCAACCACGGAGCCAGTTCCCCAGCCAGCAGATTGTGGTGGACCCAAGGCCGCAGTTGGCCAGTTTTGCCAAGAGGTGATCATGGGATACCAGATCAAAGTCTTTTTTAAGTCAAGATATATGACATCAATCTCCTCTCCCTTGTCCAGGTAATAGGTCACCTGGTCGTGAAAGGAAATAAGATTGGTCAAGCAAGACCTACCCGCAAGAAACCCGTGCTGGCTATCCCTTAGGACGTTGCCATTGGCCAGTCTGTTAAGAATGGCCTCTTTAATAATCTTTTCTAAGACCTTGGGTCTAGGCCCACAGCTCAGGGGTGTAGGCAGTGACTGGCACACAACAGCCTGCCCTGAGCACCCATCACCGCCGTGAGCAGGCAGCAGGTGACCGGTGCTTCACTTCAGCCCACCCTGATGGTTTGCTCCATCACCGCCGGGAGAGGGAGGGGTAGGCTGCTGCTGGCCAGTCCCTGACTGTGTCCCTGGGCCATGGGGCTGAGCTTTACCAGACTGCAGTGGTCCATTGCCTCCCGCCACTGCTGCCCACACCCCTTGCCCACAGCAGCCTTCCCCTCCCTCTCCTAGTGGCAGCAGAGCTAACTATCACAGCAGGTAGAGGTGAGGCACCTGTCACCCATCACCTGCTTATGATGGTGCTGGGTGCTTGGGGCAGGCTGTTGCAGGCCAGTTGCTGCCTACGCCCCTGGGCTCTGGGGCTGGACCAGACCGGGGTGCACTCCTAAGCCACAGGGCCAGGCCACATGAGGATGTGATGGTCCATTGCCTCCTCCCACTGCTGCCCAGGCCCCTGGCCTGTGGCAGCCTGCCCCAAGTGCCCAGCACCACCATGAGCGGAGGGCGGGTGATAGGTGCTTCACCTCTGCCCACCATGATAGTTTGCTCCGCTGCTGCTGCTGCCAGGAAAGGGAGAGAGATGGGGAGCTATGCTGCACCTGCAGCCTGCTTGGAAACCATGGCCTCTGTGCTGGGCTGGAGGTAGGAGGTGACAGGCACTGACCCCCACCCCCTGGGGCCACCCCAGCCTGGGCAATGCTGCTACAGTGGGAGGCAGCAGTGTCAGCTCCATAAGTAGCCCTGGCTCCCCCTCAACCTCTGTAGCCAGGTCACATCCCCCCTCCCTGCCTCCTCCCTGCACCCAGGTGTCTAGTCCTCAGAGGGACCCAGTTCAGGGCACACTGCTGCCTGCAATGAGGGGATTAAAACCCAACTTCCCCTCAGGCTACTGACATCTGGCAGCCACGGCCCTGGGTGCATGAGCAGAGCCTATCGGTACCCTCACTGTTCCCAGCCCTGCAATGTAGGGATTAAACCCCTGCTTCTCCTCAGGCTATCAGGGCAAGCAGGGGTTTAATCCCTACATTGATCAGGTCCTGCCCCCACTCCTACCACCAGCCAGTGAGTAAGAGGGGCTTGAGGAGCTGGCGACCACTGATACTTCTTCCCTGCAGGCCAAGGCAGGGGTTTAAATCCCTCCCCAATCATACTCAGGCCTGACTGGGCCTGGCTACACCCCTTCTCAGCTTAGTTTCTATCCAGCCAAGGGCTTGCTTTAGCACACCCTAGCTTCTGGCCTAAGCCATGGTAGGCATGTGTCTGCATTTCTGGAGTCAAAAGTCAATGTCTATTTACTAGCAAATTGGTTCAATCTATGCAGGTTAGGCTAACCTGCAAAGATTGAATCAATTCTGGCTCTGGCTTTTTGAATGTCTGTCCCTAGCCACACTTATGATATTATCCTATTGTATGAACAAAGTGGTCATGAAAAGCAAACAACAAAGGTGTGCAATTGCTAAATTTTTTGCAACTATCCTGTTGGTCTAATAAAAGATATTTCCTCTACCGCACTGACTACTTTTGCTTTTCAACCAACATGGCTACAATCTTTATCCCTGCAACTGCTAATTGACTTAACAGATTTATTTATAATAAATGGGCATAAATATATTTCAGCAGTATTTGGGTAATCCTATATATTTTATACATCTGAAATTTCTTAATTCAGTCGCAGGAGAAAGTTGCCAATGTGTGAAAGGATGTTTTAAAAAAGAAAAAAAGAAGAAATATATATATGTTTGTATGTATATGAAAAGTGTGTTCGATGTGACTTTCAATTATTGGAGATTTTTTCCACAAGGAACATTAAATTAGTCATTACATTGTTGACAGTACTTACAAAAATTTGTGCTGGAAGCAAACAATTATGCAATGTACTAGAAAAAATAGGATTCCCTAGTGTGCTGGGCAATTATGACAAATTCAGACATTAAAAGTACCCCTTAATAACTGCATTAAAGTAACTTCTAAACATTGAAGATACAATCCCTTGATAAATCTGATACTTCTCAAGCATACAAGCCCAATTTTCCACTCATTTACCAAGTTAAAAACGAAGAACATCTCCATTAAAGTTAATAGCATTACCCTGATTTGAAGACATTGTAAGCGAGAGGATAATTGCGCCCTATGTCTGCTGCTCAAAATAAATATTAAATAATATTATTCATATTAAATATAAATCATATTAATCTAAAAAACTATATAGAACATAGTTTAGCCCGCAAATAACTTGATATTTAAGACTGTGATCCTATAAACATGTATGAAGATACTTTACTTAATACGATTAATCTCTGAATTTGGTCCTAACCCTTAATGTTATGCAGATGACTCATCCAAATGAGTTGAGTTTAATGAGGGTACTCACCTGCATAAAAGTAAGTACATACATTAATTACACTCAAAACAACTGCCATATGAAAGAAGGAAAGAGGAACATAATCAAATACTTTCTGTTTTTTAAAGAAGTACATGGCAGGATTTGCAATTGAAAAGGTATGATAACGAGAAATCTTCATAGGAATGAGGTTTAAAAATATTCACACCACACACATACTTTTCTGCTCTAGGTTTGGCAACAATGATTAAAAGAGCACCTTTTTTCAGTTACATTTCCTTGAGCCTGCTGCTCTCAAACCACACCCACCCCTGCCTCAGATATTAGAGAAAGAAAGCTTATTGCAATATACGCAGGCAAGGTTCTTTGGGTAGACGTGTTTTCTTTTATTAGACCATCTGAATAATTGCAAAAAAGTTTATATTGCATTATATGTAGCTAAAAGTAAATTCCAGCAAATGTTTTTAGCTGGAGGCAACACCTGTAGAAGGTTATTTTCACTTGCTGATAAATGACAGTAGCAAGCAATTTACAGTTATACTACTTTGTAGCTGGCTCAGCATGGATCCTACTGTTGTTCTATCATGGGGCTCTATGCAGTTTGTATCTCAAAGACAATGCCAGGTAAATGGATTTTCTTTCTGATTGTTTATAACAAGGCTGATCAAAGGCCCAGGCAGGTCAATTATGTGTTTTTGAACCTCTCATCACAAAGAGTGTGTTCGAATTAACAGGCAAGCTTCTTTGGGTAATGTGATATCTTTTATTAGACCAACTAAAAATTTTAATTAACAGAATAGGTCATAGTGATGTCTGTTAGTCTAGTACTTTTAATGATGTCCAAGCACATTAATTATTTAAAACAAACTGTGAAGTAGTCCAGTAGGGAGCCACCTTGGGGAATGTGAAGATCAGAGGAAGCTATCTCCACTAGGATCCCTGATTCCTAGTAATTTGTTTTACTTATGTTAAACTAGTGCAAATGAAATTGCACATAGGTGACTTGTTGGTAATTAATGGGGGAACAGTGTAAGAAGACTTGACCATTACTAAACTGAAATTGCTACTTTGAGGTGAATAGTTACTACTTCTAGATTAAAAGAATCAGAACTCATGGCAGAGGTGATATATTTTATTAGAACAACTAGATAGTTGCAAAAAAAAAATAAAAATCTTTATTTGCAAGATTTTGGGCACACACCCTTCCTCAGGCATAGGAGAATGCAAAGACTGTAAAATTTCTCCTAGGTGGAATTGAATATTCATATTTCCCAGTAGAACTGAAGGTGGTGTAAGATCACCTGGTTGGAATAGTTCATCTTGTGCAAATTAGGCTCAGTTAAAAGTTAGAACAGTCTATTTACCTCAGTGTTGTCTGGTGTCAAGCAGGATGTTGAATTATGTTTCCTTCTGGTTATGATATTTCATATTTCACAAGAGGATGGTGTGATGGAATCTTTTCCTGGGCAGGAATTTCTCTTGTGCTGAGGCACCTTGAGCTCTCTGAACATGGAGATTTAGCTGGAACAATGTGCAGGAGCCAGGGCTTCAGCTTTCATTTTCCAAGGTTGTGAATTTGCTTCTTGTAAAATTATGAAGTTTTCATTTAAAAAATAGCTAAAATTTGACCACCTGTATGTTGTCATTTTATGACTTCTAAGTGGTTCCTTTTGAAACCTTACTAATATTATATAGGAAATATTATTTTTAATTAAATGTATATATGCTTGATAAAATGTATACCTTAAAATAAAAGCAGGGTTGGAATGTATTTTGGAGACCCTGCACATGCACACATACAATATTTGTGTTTGTGTGCTTATACAATTCGAAAGCAGGGAGAGGTAGTTAACCATGTTAGTCTGAAGTCAGTCAGATGGCAGGATAGCTAGACTAAGCAAGGTGTATACAGAGAACACAAGCTTTCATGGACCCAAGTCCACTTCATCATGTGATTTGATTATGTATTTGATTCTGATCATCATCTGTTGAAGTGAACTTGGGTTCATGAAAGCTTGTATTCTGTGTGTGTTTAGTTAGTCTACTCAGGTGCATATCTACTGTGCCTCCTTATAATTCAGCACTCTTTATTGCTCTTCTGAATTCTATAAGTTATTTGCAGTCATTACCTGTATTAAAATAAAATGATCAAAACCCTGTTTAAAGGGACGAGTGCTAGCCCATAGACCGAGGCTGTTCATTTCCATCAGTAGTTATGTCACAATAATCCATCCAGGAAGAGCATACACCAACTGCTGAAACGTCCTTAGCCTGACGAAGGGTTTTTGAACCCGAAAGCTTGCTTAATAACTATTCTCCAACTATTTGGGTTGGTCTAATAAAAGGGATCAGATTCACCCAAGGAATCTTGTCTGCCAATAATCCATAGACACTGATTGCTAAATGGAGCTGGCTATTTAGGAAGTTTAATGTGTTGCTTAACCAGCACCATCTCTAAACTTGTCACTTAGATTTCTGCCTTTGTCATTGTAGCCTTGTCCTCACATTTTGCCCTCCTATTCAGTACTTCAATATGTTAAGCAGCATAAAGGAAAAAAGAAAAAGTTCCATCAGGCAGTGACTTGTGCCTGAACCTCCATAAAATTAAAAATGTATTTTATGGTGTAGCTGTTAAGATCTTGAGACAACCAATTTATTTCTTAAAAGCAGAAAAATGAGTCCATTGGCAGTTAAATAAAATCATTTTGCATTTCATATTTTACTTCCAACATTTTCCATCTAGCTAAAGGCAAATCATCTTCACTAGTTCTGCTTTAATTTATTGTGATGTATACAGAATATTCACTGGTGTTACTTTCATGTGTTAGAGTATGGAGTCCAGCTGAGCTGGGTATTCTAAAACGCCACGGACCCTTTTCTTGTAAGGCACCCTGAGGAGATTTCTGGAGAGCCGGGAGAGACCCGTTTCCCAAAAACTTATTGTTGAAGTGAAATCAAGTTTCCTAAGAATTCTCAGGAGTGGGGTTCTTTCTGGAACAGGGTGAACTGTTTGTAAAATGTAACTTTGTAAATGAATTTAGCTCTCTGTTTCTTACTCTGCCAACAAAGAGCAGCAGAGTTTTTTTTTAATTAATTAATTCATTATTTTAAATTATTTCAGTATTTTGTCAATATATCTTAGCTTAGATAATTATTTCCAAGCTTTTCGAACTCACCAAGGAACATCTCTAGTTATTTTCAGTCCCTTATTCATGATACCCAAATAATTGTTTCTACACCTTGATTAGGTGGGTAAGGGCTTGCTTGTTTTTATGGGCAAATTCCTGGGCAGAATTACAATGGTATAATTTATGCCAATATAATTTCCATGGGACACCCTTTATTTCAGGAAAAAGTTGGCTTTATTCTAATCTTCCACTGAGTGATTAAAGTCAATTTTATTCTATGTTGGGGTTTCCATGCAGACAGCCTTTGTGGCTATGCTAACCTGATACAATATTCTAGTTCTTCTGATCAACGTCTCAGTATAGACAAGGCTTAAAATTCTTAACGTATGGAGGAAAGACTTCAAGAGACCAAAGAGATTTCAAGATTTCCATGCTAACTAAGCATAATCAGTATTTGCAAAACTTGCATGAATGGACATTCAGAGAAAACAAGTAAAAAAGGTTGTGAATTCATTGATGTGGACTAATTACTTTTATTCAAATTAATGAGAATATTCTGTTGCAATTGTTACCCAGCAGCACTAGTTGGGACTTGTGTACCATGACAAAATAACATAGAATGCAGGGCAGATGTACACATCTTGGCTGGCCCTTAGATGATCTTTGGATAACTTTTTTTTTTTTAAGTAAGAGGTTGATGTACAGTTCAGAGATTTCCCTTTGGAACCTAATACAAAAGCATCTGCTCCAGCTGCACTGTTCCCTGTGCTCCTTTTATCTGTTGTGCCTTTCAATATGGCATTAGTCAAGTCCCACCAAAATATTGCTCTGAGAATTGCTGAAAACTAAATGAGGGACAAAGATATTTGCTAATTTGTATTCTAAGAAGAGTTGAGCATTCAAACATCTGCAGTACAAATCTGTCATTGGTCTCATCAGATGAACTGGAGAGTAAAATCTATTAGGTGGCTGCCACTAGAGTGCTAGAATTCTTTTTTTTCCCCCCCTCTGAAAAGACTTTGACCTACAAGTGACTTTTCTTTCCATATTTTATTTTAGTAGTAATGTTTAATTTCATTACATCATGTTTTTGAATGAGAACCATCACAAATTTCTTTTACAGTGCCTTTCTCTCTTCAGTCTTCTACGTAGTATCTCAGGATACCTACCACTAAAGAAAATTGTATGACTGTGCTCTTAAATGAATGGATGTTCTCATTATCAGAGTTAATTCAAATGAAGGGAAATTTGATGGAAGCTTATATATTATAGAAAGTTTTTTGTTTATTTCAGGGCTGCAAACTTTGTTATACAACCCATATCTTGCTGCAGAGCTGTGCTTCAGAACCTAAGTTTTCATATGTATACTACAAGATATTATATTATTGTGGTAGGCTGGCCAGTGGCTGCCTAGCTTGATGGCTTGGGCTGGATGACTTAGGCCGATTGGTGGGGGCATTTCCCTTTCCCACCAATTGGGAGAAGGCAGGAAGAAGGCTTGCCCTGCCCTGATCCAGGGGCAAGGTGAAGAAGAGGACCTGATGGGGAACTAACCTCTCAGGCTTTCCCGTTAGTCTGTTTCTAATCTGGGGGCAGAGCCTCCAGAAGGGATAAAAAGCCCATGTGCCCAGCACACTGGCGGCTTTGACGCGGGATGACAAAGAGGTCTGCAGAAAAGCTGGTGAAGCTGACCAGCAGGGTGGAAAGGTTTCCCCAGAAGTGCCCAGGTGATGCCTCCACTAAGTGGGAGGCAGCAAGCGGTTGTGTCCCAGCCCCATCGTGGAGGGAGGTGCAGCATCGGTGCACAGATTGGTGCATGGAGGGTCCAGGAGTGGACAGGACCTCAACAGCTGCATGAGGCAGTGCAGGTCCCCATCCCCGCATGAGGCAGATGCCCCTTCAATGCACAGGGAGGAGCACTGGGCAGAGAGAGCTGAGTGGAGCTGATGGGATGCTGTGGCTGTATGAGGCAATGCAAGTCCCCAACCCTGCACGAGACAGGAGCCCTCAGTGCACAGGGCTGAGAGAGGGCTGACAGGCCCGGTAGCTATACGAGGCAGCTCAGACCTTCCTATAGCAAGTGGCAACTGATGAGTCGACCACCCTAGTGAGGGAAGACACCCTGTATCCATCTCACAGGTAGAGACGAGCCAAGTCCATCAAAAGCTGGTGGGAGTCATGAGTTACCTAGGGTGGGGATTTCCACAGGGGAGGAGAGGCCTTCCCCCATGCAGGTGATCAAAGGAAGACCCTGAGGAGAAAGGGGGATGACTCCCCTTCGGGAGTAGAGAGAAACCTAGGACCTCTGTTTGTTAAGGTTTGTTTCCATGGTTCATAGATCCATAGACTCATAGATGTAGGGTCGGAGGGGACCTAAGTAGATCTTCAAGTCTGACACCCTGCCCTGGGCAGGAGAGAATACTGGGCTCAAATGGCCCCAGCCAGGTAACTGTCAAGCCTCCTCTTAAAGACCCGCAAGGTAGGAGCCAGCACCACTTCCCTTACGGGGCCCTTCCTAGTCGTGGCCTAGGGGAGAGTGATGGTGTTCCTTTAAGGTAGCAGGTTCCTTCCCCTGGTGCCATTTCTTCTTGGGGGCACAGCTGCTGTGTCATTGTTGTGTTCTGGTTCCTTGTTGTTGGGATTTTCATTGTAAACTTGTGTCTTTAATGTTGCATTATGAGAGGATTGTAAGCTGCTCTATTTAGCTTGCTAGTAGGGTCTGTTAGTGTGACCCTGACTCAATACCTGAATTTATTGTACTGGTTATTGTTATGTATTGGTATCCCATTTGATGTAACATCACTGTGCATGTTCTGATATTGTCCCATCACTGCCAGATTTTCCTTTGTTGACTAGCTGTCTAACCTGTGTTTTATCATTGAGTGTTCCCACACCTGCTGCCGGGAGGGCCCCGTTGGGAGCAGGGCTGCATACTAACTGGAAGGCCACAGGGGGTCAAGGCCTGTGCTTGAGTTCAGGGTTGACAAGAGTTATTGTCTCTGAAAATCTGTATTTGTAAATAACATTAACAATTTTAGCTGCTGATCATGTAAGTAAAAACATCCAACTAATGTGCACAGCCACAAACTACCACCTTTCCTCCAGGTGACAACATATTCAACTATTCCTTCTAGCCTGTAAAGCTTTTATCTTGCATTCTAAGACTTTTTTGTCCAAGTGACTAGGGATTGAAATGCAAACATCTGTGTTTTGAGGACCATAAAATACATGAAATTTTGATATAGAACAAGTAATGGAGTAGCTGCTGTACAAAGTGGCAATTTATGTTCATATTGTATTCATTCCACCCCATATTTAAAGGAGTTCTCAGCCTGCCTCAGTGAAATGATGTAGCCTTTATGAACTATTTCTAGTGTGGAAGGATCAGAAGATGCTAATGGAATATTCATCTTCTGTAGTACTAGTTGCTGTATAATGCATGCAATGACCTCATGGCACGAGACTTGAAGACCTTGCTGCAGAATTCAGATCCAGCTTGCCATTGAACACATGAGCCTTGATTACTGGATAAATGAAATGGCCTTAGCTCAGATTTTTTCCTAGATTCCATCCCAGGATATATGTTGCTGAATTTACCTTTAGCGGTGAGGAGTTTCTCATACTCAAACAGAAGCCAGACAGATGAGAAGAGAATTTACAAAACTTTTATATTAATCTGACATGTTGATTCGCTAAAATAGGACAATTAATTTTCTGCCTTTCAAACAAAATGGCTGATGTATTTCTAAGGTAAATTGTATTAGCAATGTGGTTTTGCAGGGAAGCATTTCCCATAAGAGCATCTCTTTCCTACAACATCCAATAAATCCCACTTTTTTTTTTTAAGGTAGCAAATAGCTGACTCCTTTTAGTGGCTGATGATGTTGTAAGAAATCCATCCATTAGCTTTCTGTTCCATTTCACTTTGAAGTTCTTTTGCCTTTTTGGCTCCAATCTTCTAAACTGAGCCACTACATAGTAATCCAGACTAAAAATAAGAAATTAGAGGGAATTTTAAGATGATAGTAGAGATTTTTTTTTGGAATATAAATAAATAATTTATACACTGTAAACCTCTAAGTTATTTACATGTCATCAAGAAACAGAAAAAGTATCACTTCACGTATGCAATAAATTAAGACCAATCAGTATAGCTAATGTTTCTGGAACTGCAAACTTCTAGTGAACTGCTGGGAACAAAATCATGGAAAGAATTATTTGCAGCAATAAAAGAATGTAAGTGGGGAGTGAGGGGGAAGAGGCTAAATTTAATGAATAAATCCTTTGCTAGAAATGATTTGTTCACCTCTAAAAGGCAGCGTGCCTAAAGGATCACATGCTGCTAACACAGTGTGAATATTGGCATTATGGAACAGTAGCTAATCACTAGTAATTAACGCTGTATTGTGTATCTCGTACATTTATTCACTGCTTCAATAGAGACAGAAAAAAGTAGAAAAATAACATTCTATGAACAAGCACTCTGTGTACCTACTAATATTTCTTAGGCCTTTCATCACTGTTCTGTCACTGTGCAGAGTTTGCCCTCACAATGGTCTGTTTCTTTAATTTGCTGCAATAAAAAGCCAATTTTTTTTTATAGAAATTCAAAATATACAAGAAAGGATTTACTGGGGAAGCTAAAAAAATTCTAGCTTTACTGGAAACCATACCTGTTTTAAGTTATGTTTTAGAAGGAAATCCTTTCCTCATGCATTTTTTGTTTAATTAAAAGGCATCTAGTAAAAATTATAGACATGTGAACAAAATATTAGTAAAAGTCTGTGACATATAACTAGAACAAACTCCCAAAGCAAAAAAAAAAAAAAAGAAGCTCCCACTAGGGTTTTAGTTTGTCCTCCTCTTTTTACTTTCTTATCAGCTCAGTCTTTATTCTACAGTTGAATATGTTTTGAGCACAGGTGAGCTTTTTAGTGTATACTGAAAAAGAGCAAACCTTACTTCTGGTAGGCCAGTGGGAGAAGCATGTTACTGGTCCCCTGTCTCTCATGGTCTCTCTAACTCCCTGAACTGCCTATGGAAGCACTTTCTCACTAAGCTTCCCCACAAGGGGCAAGGACTTGTACAGCTGGACAAAGCTCTAAAAATAAACTCTATATTTGAAGATTGTGGGACAACCAACCACAGGGGCTCACGCTACTATGCAGTTTATTACTAACTGCAACCACTGGTAGCATGCTTGAGGAAGAGACCTGTGGGCATTAGATGTTCAATCTCATTAATAATAGAATTAATTCAATACAGAAAATGTATTTTAAAAAATCATAGATTTCATAGACATTAGGGCTGGAAGGGGCCTTGAAGATCATCACGTCCAGCCCCCTGCCCCAAGGGCAGGAAGTTGGCTAGGGTCAAAGGATCCCAGCAAGATAAGCATCCAATCATTTCTTGAATGACTCTGGGGTAGGTGCCTGCACCACTTCTGGAGGGAGTCTGTTCCAGGCCTTGGGAGATCACACAGTAACGAAGCTTTCCTTATGTCCAGCCTAAAATGGTCACGGAAAAGTTTATGACCATTGGTCCTTGTTATCCCTTGGAGCACTCTGGTGAACAGATGTTCCGTTCCCCCAGATCCTGATGCATGCCCCTTATGAACTTATAGGCAGCCACCAGGTCACCCCTGAGCCTGCACCTTTCCAGGCTGAAGAGTCCCATGGCTTCTTATCATAAGGCATATTCTCTTGCCCTCTGATCATGGGCATGGTTCTCCTCTGGACTCTCTCAAGCTTCTTGACATCCTTCTTGAATTGTGGAGCCCAGAACTGGATGAAGTATCATAATGGCACATAGTGGTGCATTTGGCTGCAAGTTACTGGAAGCACACAGCGAGGATAGTAAGTGCTACCAGCTAGTAGCTGCACCAGTGCCATAGGAATGTGGTATTTCTCAAGGCTCATGACAGAGATGTATTAAGGGAATGCTAAATATGCTTTCTGAAATCTGTAGAGGAATTCTTGCAACAGGTATCAAGTCGTTATAATCTTCAAAATGCACAATGGTTCTAGCCATGCATTTTTCCCCCTGTTCACTGTTACTTTGGAAGAGGCATAATTTTGAAAGTACAAGTTTCTGAGCCACTCCCCCAAACTTCTTGAATGATAAGCCTATACCAGGGGTGTCAAACATACAGCCTGTGGGCTAGATCTGGTCCCTGGTGCTGTCCCTGGGTCTGATCAGATCCACATGGAGCACAGTGCATGCCCATGGTAGGAGGTCAATCTGTGGGCTGAATCAGGACAACAGGCACTCCTTCCCCCTCCCACTCCCTTTCCTCCAGCATACTTGATCTGGTGGCTGCTCCAGCTAGTCTGGGACCCATGCTGCATGTAGAGTGGATCCTGAAGTGGTCAGAATGGGTACTACATGCAGCGTAGTCTGGCTGAAGTGGCTGCAGCTATCACTCCTGGACATGTGCCACACATGGCCCCTACTCCAGCCAGTCCAGGACCCATGCTCCATGCAGTGCAGGTCCCAGACCAGCTAGAATAGCCACTTGATCAAGTATGCTGAGGAAGGGGGGTCTGTGGGGTTGATCTGGCCCATAGACGAGCCTCACACGAGTTATCTAGTCTGTGTGCCTGGATGAGTTTGACCTCCTTGGCCTACACCTTTGCTTGATTCTGTATTGTACCTTTGGTGGCTAAGAGGTTGGCAAGACTGTATTTTAAATATAGATGTGCTGAACCAAATATTACAATCTTTCTTGCAGACAATGAACAACTGATTATATGTGCTGGGTCGGGGATGTGCACTGATGGAAACAATATAAGAGTTCAGCCTGTATTTTACCGCACAAAACTAACATGGATGGATTTTAATGGAATACACTTAACTTTTGAAGCAGTATGTGTTGGGCCTTAAACACAATCTATGAAAAGTGGGAGACTTCACAGAAACATTCTCCATCATTATATTTTTAAGGTGAGAACATTCAAGGCTGATATCTAAACAAAGTAGTTGTAATGGAAGCTTCTCTTCCATTATTTGTACATGACTACGAAATGGTGATGAGACTTGTTATGGTTACGTATAGAATAGAGGGAAAAACCAAGTGAAAGGGCACAGTCAGCTTGAGCACCATGAGCCAAGTTATCAGGGGATGTCAACTAAAGTTGGTGGTGCTGTGACTTACCCTGCTAGAGGATCTTCCTTAGCGTGGAAATGACTCGATTACAGCGCCAGTGCAAAGCTGAAGTAAATCTTGAGTTTAAGTGAGATTGAAGTGAGGCACAGTCTTCCTTCTGAATCTCTGCAGGTGAATTTTGACTATAACATAATAAAATAAAATCAGAACTGATTGCTTATTACAAGTAATTAAATTTACTCTTGAACTGTCTTCAACCACATTGTGACTTCCACCTATATCTTTGCAGCTGTTTAACTAATGCAATCATGTTTCAGTGAATGGATGATCATATGGTGCCTGATTCAATAATCTGCTTCCTATAGGTAATTTGAGCTATGTGATGGGTACTACTTTTTTTACTCCTGGGAGGAGAGCCATAGTTTTTATGTAGAAAAGTATACTTTGGCGTGAATGTGTTTACAAAAGTGCAGAGGTGGCTACCTATGTATCAGCAAGGGATGAATAAAATCCCATCCACTAAAATGTCTGTGATCAGCAAATAAAAGGAGGTCTCACATATACAATGGACCGTAAAGATTTTGTACTTGCCAGTTGGCAGAAAGGAATTGGCTTACTTTTCACTATTTGTGCTACTTTGTACTTATCTCTTCCTTTAATAGGACACTAAGATGAGGAAAAGGGCAAAGAGAGTCCTCAAAAAGAATAAAAATCTTGACAATTGCATTCCCTGGCTCTTGCACACTCTTGCAGTGTCTGGGGCACAAATGCTGCAGGAGCTATTCAAAACAAACCACACCACCCTCTCTCCATTTATAATTGTTGAAAAATCATGAAAACAGCTCTATTATAGAATCATAGAAAATCAGGGTTGGAAGGGACCTCAGGAGGTCATCTAGTTCACCCCCCTGCTCAAAGCAGGACCATCCCCAACTAGATCATTCCAGCCAGGGCTTTGTTGAGCTGGGCCTCTAAAACCTCCAATGATAAAGATTCCACAACCTCTCTGGGTAACTTGTTCCAGTGCTTTACCACCCTCCTAGTGATAGTTTTTTCCTAATATCCAACCTAAACCTCCCTTGTTGCAACTTGAGGCCATTGTTCCTTGTTTTGTCATCTTTCACCACTGAGAACAGTCTAGCTCCATCTTCTTTGGAACCACCCTTCAAGTAGTCAAATCCCCTCTGTCTTCCCTTCTCCAGAGTAAACAAGGCCAGTTCCCTCAGCCTTTCCTCAGAAGTCATGTGCCCCAACCCCCTAACCATTTTCATTGCCTTCCACTGGACTCTCTCCAGCACCCACATCCTTTCTAGAATGGAGTGGAGACGGGGGGAGGGGGCAAAACTGGATACAGTACTTCAGATGTGGCCTCACCAGTGCTGAATAGAGGGGAATAATTGCTTCCCTTGATCTGCTGGCAACACTCCTACTAGTGCAGCTCAGTGTGCCATTAGCCTTCTTGGCAACAAGGGCATGCTGTTGACACATATCCAGCTTATTGTCCACTGTAACCCCCAGATCCTTTTCTGTAGAGCTGCTGCTTTGCCAGCCAGTTCCCAGCCTGTTGTGGTATGTGGGATTGTTCTGTCCTAAGTGCAGGACTTTGCACTTGGCCTTGTTGAACCTCATGAGATTTCTTGTGGCCCAATCCTCCAATTTGTCTAGGTCATTCTGAATCCTAGCTCTACCCTCCAGCATATCTATTACTCCCCCAGCTTGGTGTCATCTGTGAACTTGCTTAGGGCTCAATCCATCCCATCTTCCTGGTCGTTAATGAAGATATTGAATAAAACCAGCCCCAGGACCAACACCTGGGGCACACCATTTGGTACTGACCGTGAACTAGACCTCAAGCCGTTGGTCACTACTCATTGAACCCAACAGTCCAGCCAGCTTTCTGTCTACCTTACAGGCCATTCATCCAACCCATACTTCCTCAGCTTGCTTGCAAGAATGCTATGGGAGACCATATCAAAAGCCTTGCTAAAGTTAATGGATATCAAGTCCACCGCTTTCCCTGCATCCACAGAGCCAGTTATCTCATCACAGAAGGCAAGCAAGTTGGTCAGGCATGACTTGCCCTTGGTGAATCCATGCTGACTGTTCCTAATTACTTTCTTCTCTTCCTCCTTGCTTAGAAATGGATTCCTTGAAGACATGATCCATAATGTTTATATATTATAAAGGTTTTAAAAAAATATATATTTTATTTCAAACTACTTGACAGTGCTACCTCTATATGTTTATGTGGAGAAAGATTTCTCTCCATGAAAGGTAAATAGGCCTGATTGTACTAAAGCATGTAAAGTCATGCTTAAGTCTCCATGAAGTCAATCTGACTCAAACATGTTTAAATGGTTTGCTGAATCAGGGCCTGTCAACTTTGTACTACATTTTATCAAACAAACTATATGTTTGATAAACATCTCTCCAGGGACCTAGCAGACCTCCTGAGGCTAACAAGAAAGGCCTACAAAGGATGGAGGATGGGAGTCACCTCCAAGAAGGATTATTCTGCACTGGTCTGGTCCTGTAGGGAGCAGACCAGGAAAGCCAAGGCTGCAACTGAACTCCAGCTAGCTTTGAGCATCAAGGACAATAAAAAGTCCTTTTTCAGATATGTGGGGAGCCAGAGGAAAAGCAGGGGCAAC
>NW_005841858.1:481852-489269 GCF_000455745.1 Alligator sinensis
CCCATGCCCGCTACAGGGCCGGGAAGTCTGGGTGAGGGTGATCCCCTGCCCTCCATTAATGCTGACTTTCTGAAGGAACATCTTGAGAAGCTGGATACCTTCAAGTCAGCTGGCCCTGACAATCTTCACCCCAGGGTACTCAAGGAGCTGGTGAGCATCATAGCCCAGCCTCTAGCACAGATCTTTGAAAACTCTTGGCACTCTGGTGTAGTGCCTGAAGACTGGAAGAAGGCCAATGTGGTGCCTATCTTCAAGAAAGGGAGGAAAGTGGATCTGGCTAACTATAGGCCCATTAGCCTGACTTCTATCCCGGGGAAGATCTTAGAAAAGTTTATCAAAAAGGCCATCCTTAATGGACTGGCTGACGCCAACATCTTAAGGGATAGCCAGCACGGGTTTGTTGCCGGTAGGTCTTGCTTGACCAATCTCATTTCCTTCTACGACCAGGTGACCTATCACCTGGACAAGGGAGAAGAGATTGATGTCATATATCTTGACTTCAAAAAAGCCTTCGATCTGGTGTCCCATGATCGCCTCTTGGAGAAACTGGCCAATTGTCGCCTTGGGCCCTCCACGATCCACTGGCTGGAAAATTGGCTCCGGGGTCGAATCCAGAGGGTAGTAATCGATGGAAGTCACTCATCGTGGTGACCAGTGGGGTCCCCCAAGTCTCTGTCCTTGGACCCATATTGTTCAACATCTTCATTAATGATGTGGACACTGGAGTCAGAAGCGGACTGGCCAAGTTCACCAATGACACCAAACTTTGGGGAAAAGCATCCACACCAGAAGACAGGCAGGTGATCCAGGCTGACCTGGACAGGCTCAGCAAGTGGGCGGACGAGAATCTGATGATGTTCAACGCCGATAAATGCAAGGTTCTCCACCTTGGGGAAAAAAAACCCGCAGCATCCTTATAGGCTCGGCAGTGCTATGTTGGCTAGCACTATGGAAGAAAGAGACTTGGGGGGTCATCATTGACCACAAGATGAACAGGAGTGCTTCTCAAGCAAATCCTGGGACGTCATTCTTCCCTTGTACTCGGCCTTAGTGAGGCCACAGCTGGAGTACTGCGTCCAGTTTTGGGCTCCACAATTCAAAAAGGATGTGGAGAAGCTTGAGAGAGTCCAGAGAAGAGCTACGCACATGATCAGAGGTCAGGGAAACAGACCCTACGATGACAGGCTGAGAGCCCTGGGGCTCTTTAGCCTGGAAAAGCGCAGGCTCAGGCGTGATCTGATGGCCACCTATAAGTTTATCAGGGGTGACCACCAGTATCTAGGGGAACGTTTGTTCACCAGAGCGCCCCAAGGGATGACGACTAGGTCGAATGGTCATAACCTACTACAAGACCGTTTCAGGCTGGACATAAGGAAGAATTTCTTTACTGTCCGAGCCCCCAAGGTCTGGAACAGCCTGCCACCGGAGGTGGTTCAAGCGCCCACATTGAACAACTTCAAGAGCAAACTGGATGCTCATCTTGCTGGGATCCTATGAACCCGGCTGACTTCCTGCCCTTTGGGCAGGGGGCTGGACTCGATGATCTTCCGAGGTCCCTTCCAGCCCTAATGTCTATGAAATGAAAAATCACATAATTAAAAAAATAAATTATCAATTGTGTTTGGTTCTGAACAGATACATATCTGTTTTGAACTAATGTGTGTGGGGCCCAGAGCACAAAGAACAGACACAATTCTATGCCTTACTTTTGCACAATTAATATATGGGGTCTTTCAGTTGATGAGTCTAACTGTAGATTGATACAGTGGTGCTTTTGTGGCAACAAGCCTCCTTTGTCTATTTGATTGTGATCTCATGGAACAGGACTATGAAAAAGAGAGATCATATCTTTCCCTGCCCACTGCTTTGATTGTAATTATGATGCATTACTGAATTCTGGAATTTAGGAATAAAAGGGGGTTGGGGTGGGAAGTCAAGCCCTTTGGTAGTTTTGACTTGTAAAAAAATCTGTTCTCATTCAGAGAGATACTACTTGCTGCTGCTATTGAAGAACTGGAACATTAAACATGCTGTATTGACCAGGGGTGAACTCAGTACAGGAGGGAGTACAATTTGGATGGAGTCTGGAGAGAGATACTTTACATTTCAAGAGCATAATTTGAGTGTTTGTAACAACTTCTTTAGTGGTTGCAGAACTATGTTTTATCTTCCTCCAGAGATCACAGAATCATAGAAATTTAGGGATGGAAGGAACCTCAGGAGGTCATCTAGCCCAACTCCCTGATCAAAGCAGGACTATCCCCCACCACATTATCCCAGCCAAATACTGCACTGAGATGACTGAACAGTTTCTTAGATGAGGAAAAAAAGTTTGTTTTGCTGGCCCATTTTTATAATTTACTCTATAACATGAATGTCACTCATTCACAAGGTGCAAAACATTCTAAGGGAATGTGCAGATGTTACACTTAGATCAACCTAACTAGGGCTAGGTCAGTCTAAGTACTGAAATGTACATAAGTTCAGGGAGTTTAGACTGGGCAAAAACTGGCCGGCCTGACCTAACTTAGCCCATCTAAGGAAATGCAATATGTAAATCGGGCTAAGCCACACCCGATCTAACTGAACCTATGTACCCATTTAGAACAGCCCCAGTGCTTGGAAAGCCCAGCTACTCACCCCAGTCCCAGGACTGTGCTTTTCCTAACCCATTTCTGCCCACCCCCCATCCCTGACTGGGCTACTTTTTAGCCATTTGCTTCCCCTTCCCTGCCCAGACCTGCCAAACACTCCTGAGGTCCACCGCCATCCCACCCACCTCTCTCCCTACATAAACTTAGATTGCAATCCCAGTATGGCTCCTGTCAGTGGCAAACATCTGCACAAGCAGGGACCTGATTTACAATCACATAGCTTAAAGTAAGCTGCCTGATCATAAATCAGGTCCTCTGAATGTGTGTATGTGCCCTAAGATTACAAATGCCTTATAGTGATGCAGGATGATTTATAAAATGTAGGCATATAAGCATCTATTGGGCAAGGTGTTCTGGACTATTCAATAGTAAGCATTTGCTCATTGGCAAAGTAAAGGAAATTGCTCAGTAAAGGAAAACATGCACCAAAAGAATTGAAATGTAAAATGTGCATGCTACACTTACTATGCACAGCTTGATTGCATGTAGCACCTTCTTTAGTGGTTAATGAATTGTGGTTTAACTTCCTGCAGATAGATTGCTCTGTGTTGACTGGACAGTTTGCTAGAAAGGAAGAAGTCTGCTTTGCTAGTTCATTTTTATTTGTTCTGTAAAAAAGATGCAACTCATTCACCAGCATGTGACCATCTCAAGTTACAAGTGTCTTGTAGGCAGACACACTAGAGACCTCTGCTTCCCCTGAATGATTTGTGGGATACCAATATTATTTCCTCTTTGCAATTTTCCCTATTTTCAGGGTTTTGTGGGGATTTTGTTTGTTTTTGGTGTAGATTGCTTGGTTAACAAAGTTGGCAGTTTAAAATAAGAAAAATATCTCTTTCACTTCCTTTCTGTGAAGATTATCTTAGTTTAAGATGTGCCATTTTCATGCAAACTGAGTAGGTAGGTGAGTTTATGGGTAAGGACCAATAATGGGAAAAGAAGTCTGTAGGTCACGAATTGGTTGGTGTCATGTCTAAGCTGATAGTAACCAGAACTAATACCAATTGGTTGCATGAAACTGGATCTGTAAAAGGGACATCCCTAGCCATCTCAATTTTAATTGCACCACCACCACAAGTACAAATGGCATCCTTCTTGGATGTGGAAAATGGGCTCTCAAGCTCTCCCAGCCCCAAACCTGATAGATAAAGCTATTTCTTCTTCCCTATCCCAACTATCCCATTGGAGCAAATTGTTGTTGTGCCAGTTATTTCCTTCTGGTGAATTTGCCCTTCAGATTGACCCTATCATAAATTGCTGCTGAGTGAGGTGTTTTTCTTCATCCTCCACTGAACAGCTAATGTGTCTGGATTGTTCCTTGTGTATATGGCCTTGTCATAAAATGCAAACCTTGAGTTTGCAATCCCTAAGTATGAAGTAACGTTACTTGAATGCAATTAGGGTCTGATTGGAAAACAACTGACGATAGTTCTGTCAAACAGCTGACTTTCTTAAACAAGTACAGGCAACCTCCACTTAGCGCTCTTAATTGGTTCCTGAAAAACTGGGCGTTACGCAAAACAAGCGTTAAGCGAAACCAAAAGTATTTGATGACCGAAGATGGCGACTGCAATTGTTTTTTAATAACCCAAGATGATGACCGTGAGTGTTATAATGAAACTCACTGAGCACTAAGTAAAATCAGGTATCAATTTAAAATGGCGTTATAGCGATATAGTACTAAGCGAAACAGCGTTAAGCAGGGTTTGCCTGTAAAACATTTATAGGGTAGCAAAGGCTTGTCTTTTTTATCTTATATCTTTCTATCTTTTATCTTCTTTAATTTTTATCTTACGTATTTAACATTCATGAATATTGAACTATTCAAGAGCTGTCTTAGGTGGGTTTTCTAATATTAATTAAATGAGAATAGGGATATTGTAGTTGCTGTAGCTATTTTCTGACAGATTACATTGTTAAGAAGGTTACACAGAGCGAATATTCAAACGCCTACTCAACCTTACTGTTAGCAGGCTGTTTCTTGCCAGGGATTCAAACCGTGATGAAAAACCCCTCTAAATTCAGAAGCACAATTCTGTTTATCTGTTAGACCTTCAGTGGATCAGCCTTTCATTCTCTTTTCAGATCAGTCCTTGTTTCTTACTAGGGGTGTGTGAAACGGGCCCTATTCAATTTAGATTCAGCCTGAATCAGGGACAGAGATTTCATTTGTTGATTCAGATCACTGTCCCCAATTTGATTCAGCCAAATCCAAATCTGAAGATTTGATGCTGATTCGGAAAGATTTGGTGATTCAGCCATAGACCCAGCTTTAAATGTTTTTTAAACATTCCCCGAGGTACCAGGCATGGCTCATGAACATTACAATGCTGGGGTAGATGCAGCATCCCACAGAAGTGCGGTGGGCTCCCTATGTGCTCATCAGCAAACCCGGAAGTGGACCAGAAGTACTTCTGGTCCACTTCTGGGTCCACTGGGGAGTGTGCAGGAGCTCCACAGTGCCCCCCCCCAGCTTAGCAATCAGCTTGTGGGGGGAACCTGGGTGCCCCCTGACCCAGGAGGCACCAGTTACTGAGCCCAGGGTCGGGCAGTCCCTGCGTGCTCTCCAGCAGACCTGGAAGTGGAACAGAAGTGCTTCTGGTCCACTTCCTGGTCTGCTGCTGAGTGTGCTGGGGAGCCCCCGTGCTCCTGTGGGATGCTCCATCCACCCCAGCTTCACAGCATTTATGAGCTGCCTGCTACCTAGAGGTATGTAAAAAAAAATATTTAAACCTGTGTCTATGTCTGAATTGCCGAATCTCTCTGAATCGATTGGGAAGATTCCGATTCGATTCATAGAGATTAAAGGGTCCTCCTGATTTGATTTGGATTCAGAGATTTGGCCACTTAATCAGGCCAAATCTCCACCAAATCGAATCGGGGACTGAAGCTTCACACAGCCATATTTCTTACCTCCTCAAATATACATTGGTGAAATGAGGAGTAATTGTTACCATATTTTGATTGTATTATGGTTTTGGTGGGAAACCTTATCTGGCAGTCAGAGATGTGAGGGGACAGACAGTATGCCCAGAAAATTTCCCAAATTCTATTATAGACCAGTTCAGTGTCTCTTTAACTATTTCAGTTCTGCTTTTTTGGTAGCTCAGAGTGGGAAATCTTATTAAGAAATAGCTGAGGGCAATCACAAGCTATCAAGAGTTGACCATTTCATGTCTGATCATGGAATCCCTCGATTAGAACCTGCTCATCAAAAAATTATTGGAGTTGTTTAAATGGAGCACCCAGGCCCCCAAGGTACCTTTTCATGACTTCCAAGTACTGCTCGATACTAATCAAGTATTTAGTTAGAATTTTAATTAACATGGATTTGCTAGGAAATGTTTTGAAAGGATAATACATGCTTGTGGTGTAATGCTACTGGCAACCTGTCATATTACGTGCATAAATATGGCATAAAACTTTTTAATAACATATAACTGTTGGCCATCCTTGGGGCATTCATTTTTTAGGAGTGCTTCAGTACATTCAACACTTTCAGCAAATTGACAAATGCACTGAAATACATGCTGCGTACAGAGCTTGTTTCAACATTTTTGATGGGCCCTGCACATTTTTTTTTTTCAGCTCATCTTTCGCCTTAAGAGCAGGTGATTCTATTGTGACTGCAGCTCTAAAAATAGAGTTGGCCTAAGGAACATGGTGAAGATTAGTGAAATAATTACATTTTTAGCAGCACCTGAAATTGAATACACACATTACTTTAAAAATGAGGAGAAAGGAAGCATTTGTTTTTCACCTAGCTGTAAGAAGGAACTGCCTAGCTGGTTATGCTAAGCCCATTGTGTGGCAGCTGCCTTCTTGATCAGCACGCTTGGGTTTGACCCAGGGACATGAAGTGTTACAGTGCAAACTAGTGAGTCAGCATGCTTTTGCTGTAACATATTCATGTCTTCTGTTAGCTGGAACCCAAGGGAAGGAATTATAACATAGTGGTCACTGGCCAGGAGGCTACCCACATATTGTTGCCAACTTTAAAATGTGGTGTTTCAAGAGGAAATACTACAGTTCATTTGCTTCAGACCCTTCAGTACCTTCATTTACTTGGTGGTATATAAGTTTTTGCAATTACAGAAAACTTGTCAAAACTTATTAAATTCCTCATTCAGTTATGTGAAGATCATCATTTCCATTCTAACAATGTGCAAAGCAAGGTGGAAAAGCCCAGATTCTAGGAGTGGCCTCTTATTTTTGGCTTCTCAGTTTTAGGTGTATGCATCCTGAATCTTCAAAAAAGGTCAAACATTTATGACTCATTGAAGTAGACTAGGCCCTCTCCAAAATGAGAATTCCTTTGTTCCAAGGTTTTCTGGGTCCCTATGGTCAGCCCTAAGTAGCTGTAAGGTATGTAGGACCCATGAATAATCTGTGAGATTTAGGAAATATGGCTATTTTTTACTGCAGTGTTACATTCTCAGTGTTGGGAGTGTAAATCAATCATCATTGCAAAGACATAGAAATGCAGGCCATGATTTCAATAGGAGATGGATGTGTAGGTATATATATATATATGAATCCTGCTAGACATTTTTCTGCAACTACAGGTGCCTAAATGCCTTTTAAAAATCTGGCCTTGTTTGGACACTAATTGATACTAGACTTAGGTTGATTTAGCTTAAATCAGTGGCTGGTAAATAGCAGAATCAATCACAGCCTCCTTGTTTGGTTCTGAGGATCCAGACTTATCCTACTTAAGTCCAGTAGAAACAGACTTTTCTTCATAATTCATCCAGGGAAAG
>NW_005841858.1:489279-494014 GCF_000455745.1 Alligator sinensis
TAGTGTCATTACGGTTCTTCTGTTAGGTCATTTTCTCTTGTGGACCAAATTTCCATTCTGTCGGAATTTTGATCGGAGTCTACTGCCTGTTAAGAGATGAATTGAGAAAACTGGGACAGCATGTTATTCTTGGCAGAGTCTAGGATATCAAAAGAGGTATAGAAGAGCTGTTTTAGTGCATTAACTAAAGTGTATTTAAGGCTCTTTCTTTTTCTGTTGGAACAATGGTATTTCAAGGGGAAAATAACAGATGAGCAACATCTAATAAAGGAAAAAAGGAAGGAGTTAAGGAGGGATAGAAAAGGAAACTTTCCAAGTTCCTTAAATTTCTCACTTTGGACTGTTCCTTCCCTTGTCTTCTCTCTCTTTCTTATGTCTAAATTATGCTCCCACTTGTCTAGGGCTTTCCGACTGCAGTATAGCCAGCTCATTTTCCCCATCCCACACACACTTGCTCTACTGAGTCTATTCTTCCTGTTAGTGCTTGTTCAGAAAGGAGGTAACCAACAGACCACTAACAGCAGCACCAGTCTATACAGAAAAAAATAATTAAGATGATTAGAGTGATTGGAAAATTTCCCAGTGAAACAGGAGAATTCTGATTAATTGAACCTGATGGATTGATGAATTCCATGAAAATTCAAAACAGACCTCTGGAAGCCTGCCGCTATCTCTGCCAGATTGTCTATGGGCTGGAGTGGATACTCTATGAAATATCTAAATTTACAAGCAGCCAACCATACCAGAGTTTCTGACTCTCGGTATTTGGAAAGCCTTGGGAACTTCACCTCTAATAGGAGCTATGTACCCTGGGAACCTAGGAAGCTACTCAATTAAATCGAAGATGACTTCAAATTTAAGACAACTCCCTCCAATAATTAATTCTATACATGGAAAATCATAAGTTTTTTATCATTTTCCATGTATAGTCTAATGATTGGAAGGTCAGCTTAAATTTGTTCCCTCAAACAAGTGGTGAGGGAGCAAAGGGCCAGACCCTACCTCTCCTGCCATTTGTCCCCTGCCTCCCCCTGCCTGTGTCTGCCTTCTCTGTCCCTGGTGCCTACTCCTCACTGCCACCTGCCTCCCCTGCCCCTTCCCCCCTCATGCCTGTACCTGTCCCCTAGCTGTGTGCATCCCCCCACTACCCCTTCACCCTCACCCCACTTCCCTTTTTGGCAAAAGCTTTGGCCCCAGGGCAGTCAGCAGTGGCCCTGACTTTGGCCCTGGCCCAGCCAGAGAGACGTAATAGCAGCAGTTTTGGCCCCAGATAAGTTGGAGCTAGAGGGGATGGAGTCAGAGCTGGAACTGCATTAAGCAGCAGGGGGTAGGGGCACAAGGAGCCCTGGGGGGGAGGGATGGGCAGAGACAGATAGTGGCAGGAGAGGGGCGTCCAGAGCAGTCTCCTTCGTACTTCCTTGCCCAAGCCACACACTGGGTGTTCCTTGTGCACCTGCCCCCCCCCACCCCACCATGCTGATCTGGGGGAAACCTCATCCTGGATTTGAATAAATATTATAGTTGTGCTATTAACAATGGTGAAACCCAAAAGAATGTCAATTTCTCCAAGCAGTTTCAAGATCTGGACAGCATCCCACCACCTTCCTCTCCACACAGATCATGAAAACATTTTTTCTTACAATTCCCATTTTATGAAGTAATTTTGAAGCTATTTGGTTTGGTCCTATTCATACTTAAAATAACAAGAAGAATAAAATCCAGGACGTAGAAATTTGGGGTTTTGGCCAGCTTTTAAAATCTGCTGCCAGCGTCATACCAGTAAGGATAGCAGATAAAATCTGCTCCCACTGATAGAACAGTAAAAATAGATTGAGCTTCAAGCTGCTTCATTGAGCATAACACTTGACAGGATAGCACCCCATTTCTGTACGGAAATTATAGATAACACTGATGATGTTCTCCTAATGGGGTCTGCTCCTTTCCAATGAAAAAGAGTTATTTAAAGTATTAGCTTGTATCTTGTAGGGGCCCGAGGGCTCTCTGTAACACAATGTAAAACTCTGTGTTTAATTTCCCCCCCCCCGAAAAAGTGATATTTTTGTCTTGGAAGCATTGCAAATTTTCATGTGACTGAAAGCTCTGAAAGTTCAAGCTGTTTTGCAAGAGGTGTTGCTAAGGTGATTTTATGGGACAGAAGTGCACTGGCAACACATTGTTAACTTGTTTACAAAAATATGAATGAAATTTCACCTTCCACAGCAAGGCAAACTTCTATGTTTGATTAATTGTTTCAGAAAAATTTAAACAGGGAAGAAAATTAGTGGTACAGGTATCCCCTCTTCCTCATTCTGACTATTTATATAACTTCAATGTATGTTAAAGCAGTGATGGCATGTTTTAGTAACTAGTAAAAATGAGCAAAACATTTGTAACCACTATTTTAATTGAATTCTACCTTTTTTCTGCTCTGAACATGCTGCAAACCATTCATATGGATAGAAGAATACTGAATAATTATGTAATGCGAGTGGTACTCCAAGATGTACCTCCTCTCCAATTGAAAGATTTGGAGCAGGTGCATGAGTGCTGTCGGAAATGTAGGGACCCTCCTTTCCTATAGAGCTGCCCTGTCTCTTGCTGGAGAAACTGGAAGCGGAGTTGGGAGCCTCTTGGGTCACTGCACAGCTTTCTGCTGGAGCCAGGTGGGCTGCAACCTCTTGCTGGGGATCCTAGAGTCCAGCAGCGAGCCGCTCCTGCCGTCCGTGCTGTGATGCCTGTGGGACCTGCTCCTTTAGGCCCTTCTGGGGCAACTGCTCCTGCCCTGCTGGCCCAGCTCTTGCCAGCTCTTTCAAACTCCTTCCTCGTTGTCCCTCGCAGGTCTCCCTTGAATGAGCTGCGCTGCCCCTTTTATCCTCCTCCAGGTGACCCGAGGGGCCAATCAGGGGACATGGAGGGTGAGTCTCTGGGGCCTGATTGGTGAGGAAAGGGAATCCCAAGGCCTCCAATCATCTTTTACGCTTTCAAAACCCCTGGGCCAAATCACTACCAGCTAGCCTGTCACAATTATAATTAGAAAGGTTTTGCAAACTCTTAATTGAGAACGTTCGATATATATGAATATACTCTGTAAGAGACATGATTCTGAATTGCAGAAGTCAAGTTTTGGAACAGTTTGTATGATTTATGTAACTAAATGAACATCATATATATTGGAAACATGTGGTTTGACCATTTAAACTTTGCATAAATACCTATAGCAAATAAGCCAAAGTGCTTGAATGTAGATGAAAGTAACTACACAAGTGTTGTAAACAGTCAAATGAAAAAATGAAAGGTTATTAGCAAGATAGTTTTCACACTATTTTCCAGAAGCTTTAGTAATTGGTCTAAATGCATTTATTAACCATGTTATGTCATGTTTGCATTTTTTATTTTATTTATAAATTTTCAAGGAAAAGTGGGTAATGAATGACTCATGTTCATCCCTGTATAGCTCATTTCACAAATCATTTTTCATAAAGATTTTTAAACATCATTAAAAGTGAACAGCAAAAATATGGACAGAGAGAACAAGCAAAGGCATTTTCACATTAGATTGAGATGGGGCATTTTATTTATATTAAGTCAAAGTTTTGCTTATTTAGTTCATATGCCTTGTGGTGGCTTTCTGCACCTGGAGTGGATTTTACCCATTTTAGTCCTCATCATTTGTCACCTCTGTCACATGGAATTGTTTCATGTCCTGATTGTGTAATTGTCCTGGATTTCAGCTAGCATTTGTGTGTGAATATGGAGTGTAGGCATACGCACCACTTTCCCCATATATAAATGCTCTTGTAATTACAGTATTTCTTTTACTAGTATTCACAAAGAGTTAGTAAAAGCAATCACCAGCACCCTCTTTATTTGTATGCATGTTTATGAATACTTATTTTTGGCATTTTCCCTGCTCATTTAATAAGGGCGCACATGTAAGAAGCTTTATACTTTCTGCAGAATAGAGTTCTCTAACATTATGACTGGACATTCATTTAGTAATTTACAGCTTATCAAACCATTGGTTTAATTCCAATAAGACACATTTTGATACCTCTTTCATACTAGAGAACTGTTTTCCATGTTGGAGCCAGAAGGAGAGGTATTTTTCCCCCTTAAAGAAAAAAAATGTAAACTATACAGGAGGAAAATGCACCATATGCACTATTCTTATGCACAGCTTTTACATTGGTCCTTCATTTCCTTCTTTAAAATTAGCACTCACACACAAAGTGACACCAGTTGATTATAGTCTGATTTGTCCAATTTATCATTGTCAGAGCAGAAAGCAGAAAGTGGATTACCTGTGTAGTAAACTGTAAATCAGAAAATTGTTACTTGACAAGTGGATTGCTAGGGTTTTGCTCTGAGTCAGTTTTTTTCTTCTTAAAATGGCTTTGACATAAATTTTGTCCTAGCATATGAAAATGAGCATTAAAATGATTTAGTATTGCAAAGCTGTTGTATTTCATCCATAACCCATTGAAGTCAGTAGCTGTCTTCTACTGACTTTAATGGATTTTTGGAAATTATAAATCTTCAAATCATGGGTATAGTATCTAGTGATTGCATGTTTAATCTACATCCTCTAAATGTCATCAAGTGTTGATAGAGAGCACTTGTCAACAATGTGCATCATTTTTTGTATGTATAGTGCAGCAATTCTACAGCTTCTCCTATTAGCTCTATCTTTTAAGACAGGCCAAGATCAGCATTCAGTTAATCAAGAACCTGTTCA
>NW_005841858.1:494035-495302 GCF_000455745.1 Alligator sinensis
GGGACCACTGACAGCATGGGTGGTTGAAACTAAAAGTGGGCTGGTTTGATTGATGATAAGAGGGATGGTCACTAATGTGTTTCTATCTAGTCTTGGCATGGCATGTGGATCCCGGGGACTGTCTCGCTGGGCGTGTATACATGTGCTATTACTGTGTGTGAATAAACTGCAGAGCTTGTTGCTCAGGAGTTTGTTTCCAGGTGTGCTGTTTGAACATGTGCCTGGGAGCAATTAACTCCAGAGCAATAAGCTGCACAGTTTATTCATGTGCAGCACGTGGAGCTGGGTCAGAGCAGCCCTGGCTGTGAGAAGGTCCCAGGGATCAGCCTGTCAGCCCAGGGCTGCTCCCCATAGCTCAACATGCTGTGGAGGGGTTGGCTGGGGCATGAGGGAGCTTCAGTACAGGGCTAGCCGGCATGCATCCCCCACACTGAAGCACCCTTGTGCTCCAGCTAGCTGGGCAACATCTACACATGCACCCCTGTGGAGTTTTTTATTCTGCAGCAGGATAGTACTTGTATTTACTAGTCAGCACAATCAGCCATGGGGGGACCCACTTCCAGTTGCTGACTGGCTGCTGGGGGGGCAAGTGCCCCCCCCCCCCCCCCGCTAGTCGCCCATGGCAGAGGGTGTCAAAATGCATACTGATTGTCATTATCATTGAGTACATTAGTTTACTCCAGCCTAATAAAGGTGCACATGTATGTGTTGAGACACTTACTGCCCAGCTAATCAGTCAACTGTGCAATAAACATCTTGAGTAGATGCACCCACTGATTAGCCAAATTTTGGTGTGTTGGAGAGATGTGTATACAATGGCAAATCCAGATTGGTATGGATTTTTTTCTAATACTCTTGAAATTGCATCCTCACAAAGGAGTAGATAGGAAGCAATGGATTAGCATTCACATTGTGTTCCTTGTCAGTACTACCTGCAAATGAAATTGCTGATTCAGCCAGTCAACTGAATTCACTGAATATTGGTCATGCCACCTCTGTCACCTGAGACATAGTGCCACCATGCAAATTTCAAGCTATTGGCCCAGTACTTTATGCCACGGGTTGACAAAACAGTTTAACCATTGTACAGCTGTGGGGTAAAGCAGGAGCGATGTGTAGTGGGTGCACACAGGTGTACGCGTGCCCACTGAGCATGGCAGTGCACCCCCTGCAAAAAGACGCCACCGACAGCGTCGGTGGTGCCTGCAGGCAGTCACCACTCCACCGCTGACACCACTGGCAGCATCTGCGGGTGGTAAGCAATCCC
>NW_005841858.1:495312-501857 GCF_000455745.1 Alligator sinensis
GAGCTCTCCGCTCACTGCTGCCAGGCTCCCGCCACCACACTCCTGCCACCACCAGCATACCCATGCCCCAACAGCTGCCAGGGGCATGTGCTGTTCATGGGGTAAAGACTCCCTATTTCACTTATATATGGGGTTGATTGAAAAACCTTTGAGGTCTGTGCAAGTGTCAGATAGCTTTATTAACTTTGATATGAAGCTCTACACACAAGTTATTTGAGAATAACACTCACCTTTCTTATTAGATAGTGCTGGTATTTTTTATTCTAAAAAAAGCCCCACACCTGTATTCTAAAGTAACCATATTTAAAGTAAACACATAAAATATTCAGTACCTTCATCTGCAAGATAGCTATCTCTACACTAGCTGAAAAGCTGTCAGAAATCATGGAAAGGATGCCTGAATTTTTTATTTTCTGGTCTACTTTAAATTAATTGTCAAGTTTTTCTTTGTCTACAATCTGTATAATTAAAGAAAAACTATAAGAAAAAGAGAATATTTACTTCAAATATCAATATTATGGGAAAAAAATTACATACTTGCGTAGGCAGATCCGGAGAACCTTAGAATGCAACTGAACATCTGAGACCACACAGCCCTACAGCAAATTAGGGGAATACACTCATTTTTAATTTCTGTATTGGGGAAGGCAAAAGGTGACAGTCATAATATGAGTTTATTTTACTCTAGTACTTTTCCATTTGTAAATCCCAATTCTTTCCCTTTCCAGCTGTAGTTCCTGTACAGTTATTCACTGCTGTTATGTAAGAAATGCAAAAAGATGAATTGTGCAATTCTAGTATGTAACTCACTATCAAGGTGACCTGCAAAGGAACAATGTATAGAACACTTATTACCTATTTTTCTTCTTTATGAGGTAAGATTTTGTTTTTTACTTTCCTTATTTGAAACAAAAGTTTCTTTTCCCTTGTAGGTCCTCTCCCTGGCCCCCTCCAAACACTACCACCTATATGAATATTGGTAACAGTCAAGCTTTTATTATTTGAATTTGATGCCTTTCTTCCTGGAAGACTGAGTTGTGGAGTAAGAGTTTTCTTGGACTCAACTGAAGTGACCCCAGCATGAGGGGGGGAAGGTTAAATAAAGGACTGAAACCCCTGGTCAAGTTTAATTGCAAGAGTCAATGGAAATAATTTCATCTATGTGTTTTACTTTGAATTTTAGGCAGTTTAGAGGGCCACATTCTGTCACCCTTACCTATGAAAAGTAGGACTTCAGTGGTGCAGAGGACTTGTGATCCCGTGTTTCAGGATGGAATTCATTTCTCTGCAATGGGGCTTCTTTCTTGCAAAAGCTCAAGGAGAAGGCAGGGTTCATCAGAAGAGGTAACAGGAACAGGACTTCAGATTTGCTTAAGTGGGTGGACTTTTTTTAGTACTTCTATCAGACTCTTGAAGACAGGGGTGAAATCTCGCCCCATACTGAAGTCACATCATGTTCTGTCGTGGGTCTGTCATAGATCCTTTGTTTCACAGGAGGTATCTGTTATTTTCTGGCTGTACTTCCCACAGTGAAATATGAAAGAGCTTCATAAAACTGATTGTAAAGGAATCTTCAGGAACAACTGTGCATTTCCTGAGCTGTTGTGTTTTATCAGAAATCTGTAGGTCGAGACCTAAATCTGTTTTCTTATTTAAAAAAAAAAATTCCCTTTGGTTTTAGTGTGTGTGCATGTGATTCAGTAAAGAAAATAGCCATGTTTGAGAAGACTATCAGTAAACACCTTCTTAGGGCAGAAGATTTACACATGTGCCAGAAGAATTTGGCTTTAGAACTATGACTTTGCTCTTAAAAGATCATTACCTAGCTGAGATGTTGGTATGGAAGTTAGTTGCTCGTTTCTGAAAGTTTTGACAGTATAGTAGGAACACGCTGGTCTTCACAAGCTTCTGGAAGAGCTGAGTAATACCCCCTTCCTCCCCTCCTGCTTTGATGCATTCTGTAATCTAAAAGGCTTTGTATAATTTTTTTCCCACAAATTGTTGTTTAGAAATATTTTAAATAAGTCAGGGTGAGAGAAGATGCAGTATTAAATATAGCAATATCATTTGCTGGTCTCTCCTGAATAGAATTAACAAAACTTGTTGGTATTGCCTGTACTGTTTTTATGCATCTGTATACCTCTGGTTAGGTACACAGCACTTGTGTGTGTGTGTGTGTGTGTGTGTGTGTGTGTGTGTATTGTGCTTGTGTGTGTATATTATAATCGTGTGTGGTCTGTGAAGTTTTTCATACACACACATTCTGCATATGATAATTGAAAGGTACAGTAAGGGACAGGATCATTGAAACAAGGGTCAGAGAGAGGAGCCATTTAAGGGACATGTTTAAAGGCTTTGGTGTGAAGGTTAGATACAGGGTGGATGGGTTTTTTGGTTTTCTTGAGGGGGTGGTGGGAAGGTTTCTTCCTATACTTTTAGAGCTGAAGGGCAGTCAGATTAATGAGACTCAGCCTAAAGCTTTCAATTCCATTCACATTTATTTTACTTAAACAAAAAATAAGCTTGTACATGCATATGAAAATTTCTGAAAGGTGAATGTTTCCATGGATACACTGAGGCAAGCAAAGAGTTTTTGCATTGATGCAAACCTTTTAATAAAGGATGGTTTTATTCTGATAAGAAGCTGGCTCTGCCAATCATGTTAGGTTTTTTTTCTCTTTCTTTCGCTATGGAAGCAATATAAATTTTGGATGTTTGTGCTATATGTAAAAAAATAGTTATAACTACATGTCTATATCTTCTGTCCTGGGTAAACATTGTCACATGGTTGTGACAACTAATATAAAGTATTAGTATGGTGTGATTTGAATGATCTAGAGGCGCTGCAAACTCCTATAGTGTGTTTAAAAAAAAAGGAGTTTAAGTTGCTAATCTTGTTTTTCTGCCTTCCTATCATGGGGTGCTAGATGTCATAATGAGACATGCTGTTTCTGTACAGAGAAAGGTGGCAGAGACAGTATCAGGCCTGGATATAGGTTTTGAGAAATTGTAGGAATCATGCAGAGGATATGACTGTTGTCCTCCCTGTGTGGTCAGTGTAGTAAAGTGGTACTTATTTAGCACCTACAAAGAATGCTGCATTTGCTTGGAGCAATCCCACAAAAAGTCATGATGAGCAGCAGAGGGCAGTGGTAACACGTACGGGGTGCACATGCACCCCTGAGAGTGCTGGTGCACCTCGTGAATGCGTCAGCCAGGGAGTGGGGGTGCCAGGAGAAGTGCTGATTGTGGGAGGGTTCCTCTGTAGCTAACTGGGGAGGGAGGGTACCCCTCAGCCAATCACGCTGATCCAGAAGTACCAGTGACATGCCTGGAAGTGACAACAGCGCGCCACTGGCACTTCTGGGTTGGCACAATCGGCCATGGGGGAACCCCTCCTCCCCCTGGTCGCTGAATGGCTGCTGAGCAGGAAAGTGCTCCCCTGACTCGGGAGGCACCAGTTGCCCATGGCAGAGGGTCCCAAAATGCAAACTGATAGTCATGTCCTGTCACTTTTACAACTTCCCTGTTTCCTCACCTAATTCTCCTGTAGCCTAAGGGCATATTTATAGGATCATAAGATGGTAGGGCTGGAGGGATCTCATGAGATATTTAGCATCTTGCTCTAGGCAGGATCATCCCCAACTAAACCATCCCAGCCAAGTGTCTGTCCAACTCTGTTCTTGAAAATTCTCAGGGATGGAGATTACACAGTTTCTCTAGGTAGCTTGCTCCTATGCTTGCCTACCTTTATAGTCAGAAAGTTCCTCCTAATCTCCAACCTAAATTTGTTCTACCACAGCTTGAAGCCATTACTCCTTGTCCTGAGGTGGGGGCTTTCTCTCCATTCAGTGTGGCTCTGCTGGGCTGGGGTGGAGTCTCCACCTTGGGGGCTTTTTCCTCACCCACTATGCAGACTTCAACTGGAGGGGGCAGAGTAGGAAGCCAGACCCTACCCCCTGCAGCTGACAGGTGGGACGCTGAGGCATTTGCAGCGCTGTGCTGGAAAAATCTCCTGCCTTGGGGGTTTTCCTCCCACATGCTGTGCAGTCCCCAGCTGGGGGCTGGGGGCTGGGGTCAGACTAGGGATCTAGTCCTCCCCCCCACTCTTGGCAGGTCCTCTTGGCTGAGAGGTGGAGGGGTGGTGAGGGGGTGAGGCTGGGGTGGCAGAGCCACACTGTGAGCGGGGGAGAAATCCCTGCCTTGGGGGCTTCCCCCCTTCTGTGCAGACCCCAGCTGGGGGGAGCCAGGGCTGGAGGGGGTAGTCCCTTTACCTGTCCCCATGCTGCTGCTGGCAGGATGGAAAGGCTGCCTCAGCTCTGTGATGGCTAGAGGTGGGGCTGCCTAGCTGGAGTGGAGCTGACAAGCTGGGGTGGAGGCTAGCCCTCCAAACCTGCAAGGGGCAAGGTTAGTAGGGACTACAATGCACCCTGGAATGCAGGAGGACAGAGATCTAACTCGTATCAGGAGGGGATCTGGGACATAAGTTTGATAGCCAGTTCAACCTAAATCAGCTAAGTCTGGCACGAGTCAGAAGTGACAATTTTCACCTAATCTGGCCACAGAAAGCAGTTTATAGCTGTGACCATGCACAAGTGCACAGCTGCAAACAGCGTAAAAATAGATGATTGGTTGAAAAACTGACTTCTCATTGCATGTGGTATGAGATAAAGAGGTTTCAAAATGTAGCCTCTTTTGTAACCCAGGTCTGCAGAGCTCCCAGCCTGTAGCAGTTTTCAGAATGGGAGGGGGAAAGGGAGCAGAGAGTTCGGTCTGGGGGTTTTTGAGCCCCCGCTGGACGGTGGGGCAGGTATATTGCAGCACCCCCCAAAGTGCAGGGGGGCTCCAATTCACCCACCCCACCCTTCAGCACCAGCTGGGGAGCCCCAAGAATGAGTTCTCTCTGCAGCCTTTCCCCCTCCCATTCTAAAAACAGCGAGCACTTGCAGAGAGCTGTGGCTGTTGCTATGGGAACCCGGCTGCAGGCTCCCAGCCAGCAGCTGGATTCCCTTCCCCCTGGAACCAATAATGAACTTGTGTTTGCTTTGGGGTAATAGTTGCAACTTAGAACACTTTGCAAAAAATGTTCTGAGTTACAGCTGGGAGCTGCAATTCTGACTGTACCATCTGATACTACATCCATTCAGGTATATCTTAAACCAGCCATTTTGAAACTGGTTTATGTGCACTGAACTTCTGTTGTATTACTGGTTTAAACCTGTTTTGGATCAGTTATACCAGTTTGTCTGTAATGTCTGTCCTTAGCCCTGGATGCTATATTTGGAGCATCTAAAAGTGGGTGGGGGAAAAGCTTTTAACAGCACACCTCTGCTCAGTAATTATTATATGTATTGAAACATCTAGAGACTCTGATTTAAATTGGGTCTTTGCTGTGCTGGGTGCTGTATGAAACTATACATAGAAAGATATCCCTTCCCAAATTGTTTACAATTTAAAGGGCTGAGAGAGAAAGAGCAGAAGAGGAAGCAGAAGCACAAAAACAGGGAAAATCTTGCTTACTGAGCTTAGTGACTTGAGTCAGAAAAAACCCCCAAGGTTCTCTAACTCTCAATTTAGAGCCCTAGCCATTGGGTCATGCTGCTCAGGAAACATAATTAAAAGTTAAAATTTTACTTTTCAGACTAATTATAGACCTGAAAAAAACCAAGCCCACTTGGCTATTTGTTTTTAAAAGGATTAATATAAATTCTAATATTATAAAAGGGGAACGCCCCAAGAACTAAGGTTGAGGAGGACGGGGTTAGAGTGCTTCTGGAGGGCCTGGACATGTTCAAATCAGCAGGTCCAGATGCTCTCCACCCCAGGGTGTTGAGGGAGCTAGCAGGGGTTATTGCAGGGCCCTTGGCACGGCTTTATGAGTGCTCGTGGTGCTCGGGCCAGGTGCCAGATGGTCGGAAGATAGCCAATGTGGTTCCCATCTTTAAAAAAGGGAGGAGGGAGGACCCGGGCAACTATAGGCCCGTCAGTCTTACCTCAATCCTGGGGAAACTCTTTGAGAAGATCATCAAGGAGCACATCTGTGATGAGCCGGCATCGGGGATGATGCTCAAGGGCAACCAGCACGGTTTCATTAGAGGCAGGTCATGTCAGACCAACCTGATTGCCTTTTACGATCAGGTGACAAAAGCATTGGATGCAGGTGTCGCCGTGGATGTAGTCTGGGTGGTGGTGGATGGGTCATAGTTGACCTGGGGGGAAGTGGGCAGCGGAGTCCCCCAGGGCTCGGTCCTTGGGCCCACACTGTTCAATTTCTTTATCAGCGATTTGGATGACAGAGTGAAAAGCAACCTGTTCAAATTTGCTGATGATACCAAAATTTGGGGTGAGGTGGGCACATTAGCACTGAGGGAAAGACTGTAAGAAGACCTGGATAGGTTTCAGGGGTGGGCTAACAAAAACAGGATGTGTTTCAATACGGACAGGTGCAGGGTGCTGCACTTGGGCAGTAGTAACCGGCAGCACACTTATAAGATGGGGAACTCCCTTCTTGAGAGCACGGAGGCAGAAAGGGATCTTGGAGTCAT
>NW_005841858.1:502170-527341 GCF_000455745.1 Alligator sinensis
GGGAAGTGGTGCTGGCTCCTACCCTGGGGGTCTTTAAGAAGCAGCTTGATGCCTACCTGACTGGGGTCATTTGAGCCCAGTTTTCTTCCTGCCCAGGCAGGGGGTCAGACCTGAAGATCTACAAGGTCCCTTCCAACCCTACTTCTATGATTTTATGAAAAGCCTTAATCTTTCTCTCTGTCTGTCCATAATGCTTTATTCATGCTCCGATTGGCTGATTGAAACAGCCAATCAGAGTGTGAATAAGCATTCAGACAGGAGGTGCTGGCACGGTAGAGCACTACCATGATGGTGGGGACATGGGATGGAATGGGGTGGGGTGAGGCCAGCTGTCCACCCACCCTACTCCCTGGAGGCAGTGGTGGCAATGGAGCAGATGGAACTGGGGCAGGGGGAGAGCAGCACTGGCTTCACCCCCGCTGCCCTGCTCCTTGCAGGTGGCAATGAAGGTGTGGGGGGAGGAACTGGTGTGCTGTGGCAGTGATGGTGGTGGGGGGAGGGGAGGAGTGGACTTGGGCCTGATTCAGGGGGGAGGAGTGAGCCCAAGTGGGGTACAGAAGCTGGCCTGCTGCAGTGGTGGAGGGGGAGCAGTGGGCCTGGCCCAGCCCAAAGCAGCAGCAGTGGGGGGAGGGGAGAAGCAGGCCTCCTCCCCCACCTCCCCTCCCCCACGTTGGCCATGAGCCTGTTCCTCCCATCCCGCTGCTGCTGCTGTGCTGGCCCAGGCCTGCTGTTCCACCTGTCCTGCCCCCTGCTGTGGCAGGTTGACTTCTCCTCACCCTCAGGCCCAGTCTTCCCCCATATAGAGCCTGGGCCCACTCCTCCCCTCCCCTCCCCCTGCTGCTGTGGCAAGGAGGGAAGGAGTGAGCCTGGACCTCAAGCAGCAGGAGGGAAGGGGGGAGTGGTCCCAGATGGGGGCGGGCATGGAGCTCCATTCCTCACCACTCTTCCCCCTCCCCACCATTCTTGATGGGCAATTGGCTAGTAAGCAATAATATTGCAGTTCAAAATATCTTACAGGTATTTTAAATATCCAAATGTATCTATCTATTGAAGCAGGGGTAGGCAAAATATGGCCTGTGGGCCTGATCCAGCCCACCAGGCAATTTCATTTGGCCCGTGAGCACCCACCAGCTAATAGTACTCCACCCACCCCATGTGCCTGGCTCTCACTCTTGTGGGCAGAAGGGCCTGGCTTAGCTTCTGGGTGGAACTGCTGCTGCCCCTGCTGCACCCACCAGGGAACCTGCTCAGCTTCTCTGTCATCCCACTTGCTCTGGGCACTGGGTAGGGAAGCAGTGGGGATGGGAACCTGCAGCCGAGCAGAAGTGTGGACTGTGAGGCTGGAGTTGGTGGCAATGTGGAACCTATGTCCAGGGTAGCAGTGGGAGTGCAGAGCTTGGGTGGACAGGGTATGCATGTGAGGGATGGTGGGGAGTGTGGGCTCTCCCCACCTCCTTCCCCATGGTGCACAGCCCCCGCCACAGGCAGCAGCAATATCAGGCAGCAGGTGCCTGGCCAATGTTGCATGTGCTGGCTAGGTGCACAGCCAGCCCAGCCTGTTTCTATTGTGCAGGGCTCCCCTCAGTGTGCGTGCAGCTCCCATACTTGTGCACCACTGGTGGAAGCCCCATGTGCTGGAGCCAGATGCCTTCACAGCTCCCTGCTGTTCAGGTCCTGGGACTCCACCAGGAGGCAAGGGGCAGGGGCAGGACTGGAGTCCTGGGACCTGCACAGCAGGAAGTGGTGAAGGTAATCAGCTCCAGCATGCAGGGCTTTTCTCTGGTGGCACACAAGTGTGGAAGCTGCACACATGCTGTGGGAAGCCCTGCACAATACAGGCAGGTCAGTCTGTCTGCACTGCTTGCCATCATGTGCAGCACTGGCTGGAGTTGCACAGTGCCTGTGTGGGCCATGAGCACCCTGAGCACCCATCACCTGCTGCTCTTATCACTGCCTGCAGTGGCAACTGTGTGCCATGGGGGGAAGTGTGGGGGGGAGTCCCCACACTCCCACCCTCCTTCACACCCCACAAATGCCACATAACCACAGCTTGCCCCCACATATACACACACCCTCCCATCATACCCTATTGCCCCCCCACACACAGCCACACCCCCTCACAACCCCCTCCACACAACCACCCCAACCAGACCCCACATCCCCCACACACTATATTAAAAGTATGACTTTTGAGCTATTATGCAATCACCCCTATATAATATGCAAACACTAATCAGAGCAAAAATATTTTTTGTAATAAAATATATTATAGGAGATGTTTGACTTTTAGCATATGATTTGGGGGGTTTTTTCTGGTTCCAAGATGGCAGCCCCTCTTCCCAAAAGGAGTACTTCCAGGGGACAAGGGGAGGGATTTCTGGTGGCAAAGGTCTGGGGTTAGGGGTGGGACTTCCAGTCCCCAGATGGGGAACAGAGCACCTGTCAAGGGGTTGGGCTACCATTGTGGCCCTCAACAGCTCACCAAAACTCTTTAAATGGCCCTCCAGCTGAAATAATTGTCTGCCACTGCATTAAAATGTCTATTAAAATTGGTGAAATAAACTAGACAATCATTAATGTTAGCTCTGGATTTAGGACCCAGAGGCCTCGTTTGGGGGGGTGGGGGAGGGGGAGCAGGGGGGACCCACCCTCAGACTGATGCTGACCTTTCCATTTGATAATATACAAATTTACTGATACACAGTGATAAGAAATAATACAAACAATCAAGCAATTCTATATCTCTGCCAAATCCTAGGGCTGTCATCAGAGTCAAAGTACATCTGGTCAGGATGCAGTCTCCACTCTGAGGCTCTTTCTTCGGTGTCAGATGTCAGCAGTCTGGAGGTGGGATGCCGAAGCCCACACCCGCTTCCAGTTGGGTGTACAAGATGGGCTGGTAGTGTGTGTTAGACCCTGACTCCATGTGACGCCCAACGACTAGGGAGATGATCGTCCAATTACCTGTGGATCCTGTTACTCATTAGCCAGAGCAGAGCAGGGAGCAAACACAAGCACACATTGCTCACAACATGCTTTATTTAGAATAGACACAGCTTCAGACAAGGGCCTTCTGGGCCTTCTCCTAATATGGTCTATTGTCCCCTAAACCAGGACTTGGGCCCCTCTCTGCTCTGGGGCCTTGTAGCTGGTGCCACTTATCTTGTGTTATGGGCAGTATGGTACATACTGCCTTGGTTCCCAGCCTTGTTGGCCTTGTTGTGTTAGACAGCCAGTCTGCTTTCAGGACTGTGAGAAACTATGTCCGAGACAGAAATCAGTTAAACCCTGCTGCCCATTTTGAACCCTTATAATGTATATATCTATACTTATAAGCCAATTCCCAAAAAACAGACCTTTAAATACCATTTCTAAGCCACCACCTAATAATAGAAAAAATAGAGATGATAAAAGCCACCTTATTCATGAATCCAACTTCCTAGATACTGCACATTTAGTTCAGGAGTGGGCAACCTGCAGCACTTGTGGCACAGACAGCCTCAATATGTAGCACATGGAAGATCAGGCAGGTGATGATCAACACAGTGAAAGAATAGCAGTTGGGGTAGGGAGAACAGGGCAAGAAGCAGAACAGCAGATTGGGCAGGGGAAGGGGATTGGAGTATTACTTGGGTAAGATGAGGGACTTAATCTGTGGTACACCTGCCAACAAGGTTGGCCCCCACCAGTACAGTCAACTGATCAATAGAACCAAATTGAACTAAATATGCCTCCTATGACAACTTTTTTGATAGTCTCTGGGATTAAATTGGGAGAATCCTATGGTCTCTGTTACAGAGGTGGTCAACCTAGGTGCTCACAGTGGTCTCCTTTGGCCTTGTAATGACCTTGTGTGATTCAGAGACATGAGAAAGGTGCTTATTTTTTTTTTCCAATTGTTTTCACTTTAAGAAAGCTCTTGGCATGGTTTGATCACAACCCATCCCAATAATTTCACTGAACAATTTGTTGCATCTTATTACACATTGCTAGCATTTCAAAACGTCTCTGAAGATCCAATTGGATTTTATTCTTCTATAGAGACAAGCCTGGTAGAAGGCCACATTTTAATTTCATTTCTGTATATATTAGGATCAAGCTAAAGGCATTAGAAGAAAAATTATAGTTGAAGCACAAAGCTAGTAGTAACACATATCTATAAGATTCTGACTTATTTGTCACAGGCAAAGTCAAGTTCTTGACCAGTTCTGTGAAACCAAGTTTCTGGAGCTTCTGTGATCGATGCTGATGAGATAAGCTTACATTGTTAACTTGATAAAAGCTAATCAAATGAGAAATATTGAAATACATAGTGATAGCTAGTATTTTTGGGTGCTGATCATGTACCAGCAGAATTTAAAGGAAGCATTCCATTGACTTTAACCTTTTTAAATGCCTGGCAGTCATTTAAATTCACTAGCCCATTCTGTGATTGGTATGTAGAAATACACAATAAGAATGTTGCATTTTAATTTCATAATGCTTCCTTTTTCTGTTCAGGCATTCAGTGCAATTTGGTGCTCTTCCAAGCTCTTTTGGAAGCCAAGAAATTTGATTTTTTTTCCCTGTGTTTTTTAGGACCCACTGAAAATTCAGCCTGAAAATGAAAGGGAATGCTTGCATTTGAAAGCTTCAGAAACTGCCAACTCGCATCCAAGATTCTGTGAATCAAATCTGGAAGGTTATTAGTCAGATTTCAGTGTAACTGTACATTTTTTATATCAGCCAGAAAGGAAGAATACTGTTGCTTCAATAATGTGTGCTGTTGTATAGCAATGGGGCATATTAGCTTTGAATTCTCTGTCTTTGTTACAAATTTGTGAGCAGTTTGTCTCGACCATAGTCTCTGCTGCCTTCACAATACTGCTTTATGAAGTTTTGTACAACATAATTTGTTTCTGGGACAGAGTGCCACACTCAGCTAATAATAATTTCCTAGCAGAGCCTATCAATGAGCTTTTGCAAGTAACTAGAGTAGTGCTCCTCATTAATCAAAAGAAATAAGGGAAACATAGAAGATTCTAGGATATCTAGATATTTTGATGCTGGTTCATTGAGGAGCCAATACTAGAACTCAAATAAAGCTGACTACAAAAAGATCATGGAGTTGTAATTTATTATATGATGACTAATTATAGTGAAGTAACAAGTTGGTTTTGCTTTTCAATAAGTTCCATTAACTTTAGGTTTATTACACAATTAAAATGTATTACTATGGTATTTTTATTATACTTTTTAAATGTTATGGATAATAACTACATTGTTTTATGCTATTCTGTCACATGTTTTTGTGCTACAAGTAACCCCCAGGCATTACTTAACTGTCCAATTTATATAGAATGAGTTCAGTGGTAACTGCAAGTGTCAAAAGGGTTAACAACTAAGTAAATCCACTGTAATTAACTGTTGTTTTAAATACAAAGTAAATAGTTACTACACTCAAACCTTTTAATTCTATCTTTGAATGATCAGTGACTTCCTTAAGCAAGCAAGTAAACAACACCCTCCCAATGGATACATAGTTCTGTGCATGGTCCAAATATAGTCTAGTGTTTCTTGTTATGGCAGATGCTATATCCAATTTTTCCCAGCTCTTGGCCTATTAGTAAAAGCTGGACACACAGACTTCTTGTGCAGGATTTAAGTGTTTATGCTCTAGTGTATTCTTTCAAGTTGTTTTTTTGTTTGTTTGTTTGTTTCTCTTGGCAGTAACTAGTTTATTTAATGACTGTCTTGCATGCTGGAATATGTCATAAGGCCATATCTCCAAACAGTTTTTTGCATTATAACTAGGGGTGCACTGATAGAGAATTTTTAGTGATAGCTAGTAAGCTTGTACCGATGGCTGATACTGATGGCAGATTTTTCAAGCAATCCACATTGGCTGATACCAGTCCGATTCTGATACGCATCCAGGCAGCATGGAAAGTGGCATCCAGCTGGTAAGTTTGTTGTGGGGGAAAGGGTAAGGGGGGGAAGGGAGGGGGGATGGGGTGGCAGACTGAGGGCCCTGCACTGCACAGCCAGGGTGGAGCAGGGGATGGAGCTGCTGCATGCACCCCAGGAGGGCACGGGGGGCATTTGACCCCAGATCTGTGTGCGGGGTGAGGGTGGGCTGCCACTGTGGGCTGGGGTGGTGCTGGGCTCTTCCCGGTGGGGGTTGACCTGGGGCTGTACTCTGGGTGGGTGGTGGTGGTGCTGGGAGGGGACTATGAGGGAACTGCAGCCACCACAAAATTCACCATAGTGTCCCCCAGTGCTGCTGCTGCCCGCCCTGAGAGCAGCCCAGCTGAGCCTCCCACTGGGCAGATTGCAGTGGCAGCTTGGCCCCAACTGACAGCAGCAGCCCACTCTCACCCAGCATGCAGATCTGGGGGCACACTGCCCCCATGATCTCCTGGCAGTGAGCATAATAGCAGCACCTCACCACTGGGGCTTTGATCTGGCCACCCTCATGACCCTTCCCGCACAGTAGATTTACCAGCTGGATCCAGCTGATCTCTATGTGGCCAGGCTGTTCTCCTGGCTGCCTGTGTGCTGTGCTGCGGCTGTGCCAGGCATGGCTTTTAAAGTCAGACTGGTGCAGCGGGTGGAGCATAACATGGGCGTGATGGGGGCAGAGGTTGCAACCAGCCCAGCACTCCAACCAGGAGCAGGGAGGCTGCAACCCCCTGCCCCCCACTCCTGGTCACCTGCAAACTCTCCCCCACCCCATTCCCACGTGATACTCTACTGCCCCACCTGGGCTGCATGCATGCACAGGACATTTATCAGCCATGTTATTGGCCACATCAGCCAAAAAAGCCAATTGCCAATACAGTCAATTTTCCTTATATCAGTGCCGATCCAATATGGGACCAATGTATCGGTGTGCCTGTACTTATAATACTTTAAATAGAATGTTTTATACCTTGTAAAAATAGTTTTAAAATTAACAGGACCTAAGCGCTTATCTGAAAGTCATAGAAGAAAAGTACACTGTAGGTGCAGGCAGAAGTGACAATTTTTGCTCAGCTTGGCCACAGAAAGCAGTCTATAGCTATGACAAAACACAAGTGCATGGCTGCAGACTGCTTAAAGAACGACTGACCAGGCAAAAATCTAAACCCTCATTGCATGAGGGGTCAGATGAAGATATTTCAAAACAGAGCATCTTCTGTAACTTCTGTCTGTGCTGCCTCCCAGCTTGTTGCTGTTTTCAGAATGGAAGGGGGGAAAGGGAGTGCAGGAAGTTTGGTCTGGGGTTTTTTCAGCCCCCACTGGAGGGTGGATCAGGTGATAACTCTGAGGTGGCTCCACTTCACCCACTCCACCCTTCAGCACTGGCAGGGGAGCCCCTAGAATGAGCTCCCTCTCCTCCCTTTCCCTCCTCCCATTCTGAAACTGGGACAGACTAGGAGAGAGAAGCAACTGTTGCTAGGGAAAACAGCCTGTAGGCTGGCAGCCAGTAGCTAGATTCCGCTTCCCCCTGGAACCAACAGTGAACTTCTGTTTGGTATGGGGAAGCATTATAACTCAGAATGCATCCTGCAAAGCATTCCCACGTACAGTGGGAAACTGCATTTCTGTCTGCACCCTGTATAGCTTCATTCTTATGGGAGAAATGTGGTGACTACAATGTGAGTGAGCATATCAGAATGATGCCTCTGTTTACTCCTTGGAGGGTGCTGAGGGATCACAGACTTCATTAAGTTCATGGGGGGAAGGGAGGAAAATCATTCAGTGATTTGTGGAAGTTACAGTGCAGGAACGTGTGACTTAAATCTACCTGGAAAAGGACACTCTGGAAAAATATACTTCATTGTCCTTGTTAGAACTAAGGGTATGTCTACACAAGCTTTTTAGAGTGAGTTAGCCTAGGTGGAGGGAATTTTCAGGTGCCTAACCTGGTTGGCTGAGAACTTATTTGGGTATCTTTTACATGGCACTGCCTCATACCATACAGATTGATCGAAAAACTTCTTTAAAATATTATTATAGGAACTGTAATGAAGAATTAATAGCACATTAAATTACTATAATCCTGTTATTTCCTGGGTCACATGGCATTATGATTGATGCCTTGTGACCTAGGAAAACTGATCAATTTGTAAGGTCAAAATTGTGGATTGGAGTGTTAGAATTGGCAGGTATTATCTCACAGAGGTTGCAATGTAAATGCATCTGCTGTGAACCCCTTCTGTGACCTTCTGCAATGCCATTGGTTTTGCTATACCATTGGTTCAACCTGTGAGTGCAGCACAGAGCTTCAGACTATGCAACACCTGCTGCAATGTCCACTGCTTGACAGCACACATACAATGAAAGATCTCATGAAGTACAATAGATGAGCATGAGCATGCATAACAAAATGGTCAAATGTAGTGTAGAGACACAAGAAGAAGAAGTTTCTTGGGTATGCACAGTTAGCCGCCTAATAGGGCTATGTGAGGCTCCAGACAGAGCTTAGGATCTGGAGAAGCTTTGGACGCTTCAAGGTCCAAAGCAGCATTTCTGGGTTGAAGCGTTGGCCTCGTTAGGCTTCCTGAAGCAGTTCGGAGCTTCTGAAACGCTTTGGAGCCGCCTTGGAGATCTGGCCATAGGGTATAATGGGGAAACAATAAAATATCTATAACTTTGTTGTTTTTTGCCTGATTTGGATGACATTTTCAGATCTGGTAGACTCCGCAGAGAGCATGAAGCTTGCCACGTTTCAAGGAGATCAGTGCAGGGGTTTGGGGGAAACTGCACCCCAAATTCTTGAAAGCAAAACTCATGTCACGTCTAGGCGTTACAACATAGGGGGATAAAAACTACAGGGGTAGTAGCCTATGGTAAGGCCACAAAGCCTGCCAAGTTTCAAGGAGATCGGTGCAGGGGTTTGGGGGGAACTGCCCCTCAAGCTGTGGACAAGCAAACTTGTGCCATGGGTGACACTGCATGTGTTAAGGCGCAGCGGGGTGACAGCTGCAGGGATGGTGGCCCCTGCTGTGGCCACAATGCCTGCCAGCTGTCAAGGAGATCAGTGCAGGGGGGTTCTGGGGCCATGTATCCCTAGCTGCTGACAGGCAAAACTCGTGCCACGGATGCTTGTGGGACTGACTGTGCCTGTCTTGGGGCGTGGGAGACACTACTGCAGGCCTGGCTGCTAAGCTACTATGTTACCAGTTACCAATCAATCATGATTCACTCAGGGACCAGCTCAATACACAGGACCTAGCTAATGTAGCCAGTTAATTTCCATCATTTAGCACCTACACAACCAGACTAAGGAGAGGAAATAATCAATACAGACAATCAACTGCCCCAAGACAGACACAGTCAGTCCCACAAGAACCCATGGCATGAGTTTTGCCTGTCAGCGGCTAGGGGTGCAGGGCCCCAGAACTCCCCTGCACCAATCTCCTTTGACAGTTGTCAGGCATCATGGCCCCAGCAAGGGCCACCATCCCTGCAACTGTTACCCCACTGCACCTTAACACACACAGGGTCATCCATGGCACGAGTTTTGCTTGTCCGCAGTTTGAGATGCAGTTTCCCCCCAAACCCTTGCACCGATCTTCTTGAAACTTCGCAGGATTTGTGGCCTCAGTAAGAGCTACCACTCCTGCAGTTTTGACCCCCCTGTGCTCTAACATACAGACGTGACAGGAGTTTTGCTTTCAAGAATTTGGGGTACAGTTCTCCCCAAACCCCTGCACCAATCTTCTTGAAACTTGGCAGACTCAGTAGCCTCACCAGGGGCCACCGCCCCTGCAGTTTTCACCCCCCTGTGGTGTAACACGCAGCCGTGACATGAGTTTGGCTTTCAAGAACTTGGGGTACAGTTCCCTCCAAACCCCTGCACCAATCTTCTTGAAACTGAGCAGGTTTCATGCTCTCAGCAGAGGCTACCATCTCTGCAAGTTTCATCAAAATCAGACAAAAAACAACAAAGGTATAGATATTTCATTGATTCCCCCATTATACCCTATGGCCAGATCTCTGAGGTCGCTCCAAAGCTTCGGAGCTGCTTCAGCCGGAACAAGGTGGAAACCCAGTCCAGAGCTCCGGATCAGATCACGGCTATCCAAAGCGGCCAGATCCAAAGCTGGAATGGATCACTGCCAACTCGCACAGGCCTACTGTCTAACTTCAAACTAATAAATGAACATATAAATATTAGAAGTGATTTAAAAAGAAGACAGCATTATTTTGGTGATCTTATGGAAAAATGCACCCTGATCTAAATAAAGTGTGCTTGCTTAATTTAGCCTTCGCACATCAGTTAGTAGTCTTGTCTTGTCATATATCATAACAAAGACTACATTTTGCATCATTCTCTGTCCAACCTCTTTGCGATGGTAAAAAAATTCAGAACATAGACATTGCTAATTCAAGTTTATCAAAACTTTCTTCTATGAAACCTTACATAAACACTCATATGAGTTGGCAGTGCTTCTGACAGACAGTTCTTGCTGGATTAGACCAAGATGAGATGACATTTCCTGTGTTCATGAGTCTTTAGAGAGTACTAAACCATAGCGACTGTCCCATAATAAGCACCATTTTGTATTTAGCAATACAACAGTCATCTCTGATTTGTAGGGTTTGAATGCTCAACCTCTCTATTCCTGAGATGGCATAAAGTTTTATCATTTTTGCTGACCAGTTGCCCTTTCTGGGATTACATTATTTCTGAATTGATATTGGATTATCCAGCAATGATAAAATATGCCTCTGCACTCATGATAAATGATTTGTTTGAAAAGCAGGAGACAGACAGCCAATATCTCATCTGAGCTAAAGGCTGTTAGCATAATAAGCATTTGTGTTGGGCTCAAGTAGATTTATGATGTGAAGTTTTTAGCATGGCAAATTTTATTTATTTATTTTTTCATTTAAATGGAACTGAACTGACAATGTTATTGAAAACTGACTAGCACAAATCAGTGTCTTACTAAATCCTGCTGCCTGATTTCTTGGTATTTATTTCCTATGTAGAGATAGTTCTAATTGACCTGGTGGAAAGATGTTCATTTTGGTACCTGACCATTTACATACCTACCTGCTGAGGCATCTTGTAGTGTCATTCTGATGTTCAACAGTATTGCTAAAATCATCCATCACCATTTTGATCAGCATTATCTTGATCAACACGCATTATTGTTTAATCAGAACAACAAAAACCAAACTTGCTATTAACCAACTTAAAGACTCCCAATCTATCAGTTGGTAAAGTAGACAGTACTTGATATGACTGACTCTCATTGAGTATATGGTAAATCCAGTTTCACATGGATATAAATGGATGTATTTTAAAATCTAATCTAGTAAATCCATGAAACTTTTGAATCCAGGTGCAGTTTTATTGATGCTAAGGGGGTCTTCTACAATTGTGTGTTATGAGTATAACTGTATCCATGTATATTTAATTATATTGATGTATAAATAATTATAGTAAAATTAATGTAAAAACTGTCAGTAAGCCAGCCCTGAAAAAATGAACCTGATCAGGGTGATAGTAATTTTAATATGTAATAGTAGCAATTTTCAATGTTTTGGGGTTTTTTTTAAGATTTTGCTTTAGAAGAAAGCTGATTTTGAAATAGATTATGGCATTAAAAAGGCTGATTTATTGGTGTTAAAAATCTTTCCATGCATTATGACTAGGAATAAAGACACATTGGAATGAGTAAATAAAAGTAATTATATCTATAGGATTCTAAGTATTTGAACTCTTGTACTAAGCAGTTATAGAAACTATTAAAGTGACATGAAAAATGATATTTTCAATATTTTTTGCCCTCTTTCAGATTTTAAATAATTTAAAGAAAATAAGGTGATTTTTTGCACAGTTTTTGTTTTATTAATTAAAATGTTTTTTCTCCAAGTGTACACATGTGATATGAATTCTTCACAGGGTGTACATGCAAATCAATAGCTCATATCTCCTGCAAGATAGCAAAGCTGTAATTGTGCTGTCTTTGCATGTAAATGTCAATTTGGTGTTTGGGACAATAGAGATGAAGCAGATGCATTGTTGGTGTAGGTTATTCACCCTAGTCCTACTGAAGTCTGCACTTGTAGGCAATGCCCTCTGGAGTTGAAGGTAGTTCTGGTTGTCACTTCTTGGCCCCTTGGGTACATACGTACTGCCAGTAGGGCTGTGCGAAGCTTCGATCACTGATTCAATTCAGTGGAGATTTGACTTGATTTGGCAGCCAAATCTCTGAATCCGAATTGAATCAGGAGACCCTTTAATCTCTCCAAATTGAATTGGAACCCTCTGAGTTGATTCAGAAAGATTAGATGATTCAGACATAGACACAGCTTTAAATGTTTTTTTCTACATACCAGGCGGCTCGTGAATGCTGAGATGGTGGGGCGGATGGAGCATCCCACGGGACCGTGGGGAGGTCCCCAAGCACACTCAGCAGCAGACCAGGAAGTGGCCCAGAAGCACTTCTGGTCCACTTCTAGGTCCACCAGGGGGCACACGGGACCCCTCCCCCTTGCCCCCTTGCCCCCTGGTTCAGCAACTGGTGCCTTCTGGGTCGGGGGGGTTGGTACCCAGGGTCCCCCTGTGGCTGATCACTGAGCCAGAGGGGGAAAGGTGGGGGTTCCCCTGCATGCTCCCCAGCAGACCCGGAAGTGGACCGGAAGTATTTCCGGTCCACTTCTGTGTTTGCTGCCCATGTTCCTGTGGGATGCTCCATTCGCCCCACCATTACAGCATTCATGAGCCGTGCCTGGTACCTCGAGGTATGTAGAAAAAACATTTAAAGCTGTGTCTATGGCCGAATTGCTGACTCTCCAAATCAGCATCAAATCTTCAGATTCAGCTGATTCGAATCAGGATAGTGATCTGAATCAACAAATCAAATCACTGTCCCTGATTCAGGCCAAATCCAAATCAAATACAGCCTATTTTGCACACCCCTAATTGCCAGCAATCCATTTGGTCTAATAAACTGCCAGTGTCAGTGGTCGTATGCTCTAGCAAAAAGTAAAAGAAACCTTGTGAGAGTAGCATGCTGATAGGTGGGCGAGAAGGGCATGAGCCCCAGATGCTGTCTAAAGGCAGGTGCCAGAATGGAGCTGGGGAGATGCCTTACCCTCCTGGCTCCTGGTCTCCCACACATACTCTGCACACTCTGGCAGCAGGGAAGGTAAAGCAGCATAATGGCACAGTGGGTAGAAGTGGCTAGAGGTTCACTGTTGTGAAGGAGATATGTCACCTCCTTTTTGTGCTGCTGAAAATTGATGGGGGTTTTTGGTGGCACAGAAAAGAGGTGACATCCTCCCCTCCCCTGAAGAAGCAAACCTCTGGCCGCTGCTTCTTCACTCTCTTACATCACCATGCAGGGCCCAGTACAGGCCAGTTACACCACTGTCCTCTAACAAACTGCTCCTAGAGGGTGTTTTTTTCATCCATTAGTGGTTTGTTGAATATCATTTTCCAGTCTAGCCACAGATAGATTTTACTGTTCTGAAGTAAAATGTTCAGTCTCTCAGAACCTTTTAAAACATCCAACTTCAATAAGGTATAATAGCAATGAGATCTCCAGCTAAATTGTGTGTTTCTCTATGTATTTCTTTTTGCCAGTTATTTTTGATCAAGACAACAGATTTTATCTGTGTTTTAGTGTAGGACTACTGGTGCCAGCATGGTGCAGCTGCCTAAAATGGACTCTGCATCTTAACACCCATTGTCTCCTCAGTTTCTCCTCACTTTGTATTTTTACCTGCCACATGTTGATGCAATAAAGTTGACAGGAAGGCTACCTTAGGGGTGAAGAGAGCTCTAGGTAGGGGGTCCTTATGAGGTCTGTGGTTCCCCTGGCCTCATCTCACTTTTACTCTGGATATGCAGCCTAGCTTGGAGCTCACTTCCCAGGGCCACAAGCTTCTGGCTCAGCTTTGGTCACACCCTTGTGACCTTGGGTTCTAGGCCCTGTGAGACCCTTACTTGGGCCATGGGACCATGAATCCTCCTTTCATGTGCTCTAACCCTGCTTCTCAGTCTCTGGTAGGCTTTGCCCCTTACAGGCTCCCTACTTATCCCCTGTCTCTACTTTCTGTCCTCTTAACTCCATGTCTGAGATTCAGGGTGTACCCAGGCACCAGTAACCTGTGCACACTCCCCTCACAGCCACAATCTGGTCCACTGGATGAAATGAAAGCCACTAACATGGGTGCCAGTCATGGCTCAAACAACCCCCCCTTCCTGGGTTAGCCTCACCCGGCAGTGGTGCTTGAAAAAACAAAAACAGAAAAAGACTCGGAGTACTTATCTCATTCCCAATAAGGGTTCTTAGGTTTTTTTCAGCCTGGCTATCCATCGGAGTCTGTCCTTTAGGCATGGTTTGGCCCTTAGGCTCTCTGGAGTTTTGCTTGCTATAGTTCCTAGAGTCAGACTGCCTCTCTGGCCTGAAGACAGGCTTATAAAGTGTCTTCTGGGTCACCTGACCCACCAATTCTGCTCCTGGGCCATCAGGCAGTGCCCACGCCTGGGCTCAATGGCCATTTTGTTTCAGATTTCTCTATCTTTTAGTTTGGCTCTGGCAACACAAAGAAAGCATAAGTAGAAAAGAAAAAGGACAACAAAAAAGAAATGGGATGAACTGAGAGAGTGCCTGCCACCACTGAACCCTTTCCCTCTTCTAGTAACAGGGGAGGGACCCTGTTACACTTAGTGGAATGTATCTACTGCATGAAACTATCATTACATTTTGCACTAATGATTAATGAATGGTTTGTGTGATTGACTGAAAAATATCAGCTCAGCAAGATCAAATATGAGTGTCTGAATGGTTCTGTACTTGTTGCAAAATCCTGGCTTCTAGCTAAATCCAAAACCCAGTTAACTTTTAGTGTGCTATTTTTCATTTGGCATTAGCAGGTGATACTAAATTTGGGTTCAATATTAAGAGAAGAGGGGAAAATATCAAATACAGAAGACTGACATTTTCTTGAATCCACAAGCAAAATGTGGTGTTCTTTTTGATGTGTCCTCAACTTGCATGCTTAACTTTGGCTACCTAAATTATCTCACACAAAGTTTTTGCATATGCGAAATGATCACTATAGGTGCACAAAATAGCTCCACAAACATAGATTCATAGAATGTAAGCTGGAAAGGACCTCAGAAGATTATCAGGTCCAACCCCCCTGCACCAAGCAGGAAAGACAACTGGGGTCAAGTGACCCCAGCAAGGTGACCATCCACTCTCCTTTGAAGATCTCTAGGGTAGGCAATTGCATCACCTCTGGAGGGAGCTTATTCCACAGTTTGGACACCCCGGCTGTGAAGAAGTTTTTCCTAATGTTGAGACTGAAACAGTCTCCAGGAGTTTGTGACCATTGCTTCTGCTTTTGCTCAAGGGCGCCCTGGTGAACAGTTGCTCACCAAACCCTTGACGTATGCCCCTGATGTAGCAGTAAACTGCTACCAAGTCCCCCCTCAGCCTTCTCTTCTTCAGGCTGAAGAGTCCCAGGTCCCTCAGCTGTACCTCGTATGGCTTGCAATGCAAGTTTCTGATCATATGGGTGGCTCTTCTCTGGACTTTCTCGAGCTTTTCCATGCTATTGTTGAAATGCAGCACCCAGAACTGAATGCAGTACTCCATCTGTGGTCTCACCAATGCTAAGTGGAGCAGAAGAATCACTTCCTCAGTTTTGCTGGAAATGCATTGATTGATGTACGCCAGAGTATTATTTGCCCTGCTGGCTACAACATTGTGCTGCTGCCTCATGTTCATACTGTGGTCAGTTATTACCCCCAGGTCTCTTTCATTCGTAGTGCTGGCCAGATAGGCATTGCCAAGCCTGTAGGTGTGCAGAGGATTTTTCATCCCCAGATGGAGCACTTTACATTTCTTGATGTTAAACCTCATCTAGTTCCAATCCACCCAACTTGCCAGCCTGTCTAGGTCCACCTGTATCTGCAGCCTATCTTCAAGCATGATCACGCTTCCCCATAACTTTGTGTTGTCCGCAGACTTGCCCAGTGAGCTCTTCACCCCCACACCCAGATCATTGATGAAGATGTTAAAAAGCACTGGACCAAGCACCGACCCCTGAGGGACACCACTGGCCACTTCTTGCCAAGATGACACAGATCCATTCAGTAGAACTCTTCTTACCCACCTGTCTCGCGGTTAACCCCACAATCTTCCAATTTTCTCATGAAAGCATCATGGGATACCAGATGAAAAGCTTTTTGGAAGTCAAGGTATACAATGACAACCTCCTCTGTCTTATCCAGGTGGTGAGTTACCTGATCATAAAAGGAGATGAGGTTGGTAAGACAGGACCTACCCATGACAAAAGCCATGCTGGCTGTCATTCAGAATCCTACTTTATGTAAACCTATCGCATATAGATTCCTTGTTAAATTTTCCCAGGATTTTCCCTGGGATAGAAATTAGGCTAATTGGCCTATATATAATTGGCCTATAGTTACCCAGGTCCTTCCTCCTCCCCTTCTTGAAGATGAGCACAACATTGGCCCTCTTCCAGTCCTCAGGGACCTCTCCAGAGCACCACAAGTTTTGAAAGAGCTTTAGCAGGGGTTCTGCTATAACTTTGGCCAGCTTCTTCATCACCCTCAGATGAAGTTCATCCAGGCCTGCTGATTTATATATGTCTACATTTTTTAATTAGTCGCACACCAGTTCTGCAGCAGTCATTCCTACCGTGCTCCTTCCATACCCTATCTGGCATGTTTTTCACCTTGGCTCTGTGAAAGATGGAAGCAAAGTAGTCATTGAGGAGTTCAGTTTTCTCCTGAGTGCTGGTAACCAGCTGTCCTGAGTTGCTAAGCAGTGGCCCCACACTCCCATTTGTTTTCCTTCTATTCCCTACATACCTAAAGAAGGATTTCTTGTTGTCCTTGATCCCTGTTGCTAATTTTAGATCAGTTGCCACCTTAGCCCTTCTAATCTATTCCCTACAAATGTGGGCCATTGTTGTATAGTCCTCCTTGGGGCATGCCCCAAGTTTCCATTGTTTGTATGCCTCTTTCTTCTTTCTTAAGAGTACCATGGTTTCCCAGTTTAACCAAGAGGGCTTCTCAGCCCTTTTGGTACCTTTCCTCTGTATGGGAATGGACTTCCTTTGCACTTCCAGGATAATATCTTTAAGGAATGACCACTCTTCATGTACCCCTTTTGCCTTCAATCCCTGGTCCTGTAGCACTTCCCCTACTAGTGACCTAAGCTTGTAGAAATTTGCATTTTTGAAGTCCAAAACTTCAATCCTGCTATCTGGTTTGTCTGCCTTGTGACGGACAGTGAACATGATGGTTTCATGTCGCTGTTGCCCAGGCTGCCCTCTATGTTTAAGTCAGTCACCAGATTGTCTCCTTTGGCTGGGACCAAGTCTAGAAGAGCATTACCTCTGGTTGGCCCGTGCACCTCCAGAGTAAAAAAAAAAAGCTCCTCGATGCAGGTCAGAAAGGAACACACCTCGCAAGAGATGTCTGGATAATTGAAGTTGCCCATGATGATCATGACCCATGCATGTGCAACCTCAGTCAGTTCACAGGTAAATTCTAGGTAGAGTTCCTCCCCTTGGTTTGGTGGTCTGTAGTGGTCATCCCTCCTTCCGTTCTTGAAGATAGGGACCACGTTGGCTCTTTTCCAGTCTTCCAGGACCTTGCGCCATGAATTTTCAAATATCTTTGCCAAGGGCGATGCAATGATGTCTGCCAGCTCCTTCAAGACTCTTGCTTGCATTCCATCTGGGCCTGCAGACTTATGAATGTCCAGATTCTCAAGGTGTTCCCTCACCTGATCCACATCAATTTTGGGCTTGTCACCTGCTCCCAGGATGGTTTGTGTCCTTTCTGATAGTGTAATCCCCTTGGGAAGGTAAAAAACTGATGTGAAAAAGTCGTTTGGGAGATTGGCCCTTTCTTGGGTGTTGGATGTCAGTTGCCCCGTTAGACAGTGCCTGGGTCAGGTGGCACTGAGGAACATGCCACAGGCTGGACAAAGTCCCTGCGTGGGCCAGATCTGGCCTGCAGGCTGTATTTTGCTCGCCCCTGATTTATACACCGATTATTGTTCTACTCACTTTGTGACACAGGGAAATGGATTAAATACATTTTTCAAATGCCACTACCTGTGTTCTTCCTTCTGCAAAGTGGGGTGTCCTACACTGAGTGTTACAGGAAAACTATTAATGGCTTGGGCAGCAAAGCTTATATCAGGGCTTAACTTTTCCTCATAAATTAGACTTCAGCTGGGTTTTGGTCTCACATTCTTTTGGGGCTGGATGAGAAAAGAAATTTCAAGGTGATCTAAGGGAGATTTTCTGAATCATGGCAAAGGTCAATATGCTTTACAGATATGTGGGGTTCTTTCCCCCCTTCCCCAACTCCTTTGTGTGCTCTTAAAACGAAGAAGCTTAGACAGAATTATTGCACACAAAGGGTGACAAACATGGAGAAAGTTACAAAGAAATGCAATCTAAAGAGACATTGAGTTTGTCTGAGAACTCTAGATTCATTTCTGGATAATAAAGAGAAGATTGACGGTTATGATTTAAAAAAAAATCCACGAAGTAGAAGAGTAAGAAAGGTGGAGCTGGCCCGTGTCATCTCTTTTCTTTTTTTTTTTATATAAAATGTCTCCTGTTAGACCACAGCACAGTGGATTATAGAACATTTTCTCTAGGTCTGAAGCAGAGGACACAACTCCTCAGTTACCCTGTTTCTATTCAGACTGCTCAGCAAGGGGTCATAAGCCCCCAGGGGGAAAAGGCAGATGTAAAATGGCAATTCTGTGACTTGATGAATCCTCATCCAAAGAGTTAGAAAGTGTCAAAATCTGACTGAAATCTGATCTCTATTGTAACATGCCTCTGAAGAGCTGCCAAGGCAAAATTCAGTCACAGATAGATCAGTCTGAACTGAATACCTCCCAGACAAAAAAAAATATTCATGTTAACTGAAAATCCAATTAATACATGCTGAAACAGTAAGGATGTAATTGATTAAAGGAATTTTTTTTTTTTACTCTATTTATTAAGATTTTTTTCTTTGTTGAACTTGATGTAAAAGTAAATCATGTTTATTGTCAACACAGGAAGACACAGGAAAAGTGTGCATGCAATTGCACCTGTGTGTGTAACATAACAAATGCATGGGTCATTTCTTTCATTCTTTTTTAAACTTAGGATGTACTGCTACATCCTACGTTTTGCCTATGTTCCTCTTTTAGAGCTTAATACAAAGCCCATTGAAATAAATGAAAAGGCTTCCCATTGACTTCAGTGTGCTTGGAATTTCATCCTTGGAATGTCCTGACAGTTGTTACAGGTTCCAGGTAGATGAATTCACAGCACACAAAGGAGTTTCCATTATACCCATGGACAGAGCTGAGACGAAGGTAATGAAATGAGTCTAAGAAAGAAGGTTATTTAAAAAAAACCCTCCTTTTAATGTCCAAATATAAAGGCCTTTAAAAAATGTGGAGAGCAGGGCAAGCTGGTGTCTATGGTTGGGTTAGCTATTCTTCAGTATGTTTGGGAATGGGGAAAAATACATCAATATCGTAGAACAAAATATAAATGTGGTCACTGAGCCTATATGGGATGATTGCTTCACTTGCTTGGCAAACTAAGTATGTTTAAAATATAGAACAGTCATGTATTCGATTTTGTAGGACACTGTAACAAAACTACAAATTTGCTTTTAGATACTTTTTTCCCAGCCATAAATAAAATATGAAGTTAATTTTTATAAGCGAGAAGAATTTCTGTAGAGAGAATGGACCACAGAACTTATATAAAACCTATAATAGGCTTATGGGCACTAGAATGAGATAGGCAGATAATCAAATGGATAATGCAGTCACAAAACACTTCGGTTGAAAGTATTTTTCAAAGACAAGGTAATATGGCATTTTTCCCTAGTTCCCCCTTCTCTAGCTATCTTTCTTCAAAGTAAAACAATGTCAGCAGTACCAGTGCAAGCTCCCATATAAATGTGTCTCAATAGGGGTAAGGTACAGGAATTTGATATTTTTAGATAAGTGTTTTAGAAATGCCCATGGAAAGACAAATTGACTGCATTTAGGTGTAGTTAAATCCTTATGAATGATCAGCTCTTGGTTTCTCTGCTTGACACTTGAACAAGAATGCCAAATGCCTGAAGCGGTGACATCATTAATCAATGGACTGGAAATGGACTAGAACCACAGAATGACTTAATACAGGTCACTAAATAGTCATTAAATAACAATGACATTCAGTCACTACTGACTGGGCTTAGATATGGAGCAATAACAAAATCTGGCTCTGTCTTGTCCAGTCTGGAGAGTATTCAGGTAGAATTCACATCCTTAGATGAATTGCAAGGACCTCTGTCTTTAAATTTCTGTACCATATGTAGGTGGTTGTACTGTACTCCTCTCTGGCATCTTAGTATCTTCCATTAGTGCATTAACTAATGTGACTAACATCTGTTGAATTGTGTTTGTCCTGTCATCTCCACATGGGGAAACAAAGAAGTTGTGGAGTGTTCTAATTTTGAAAGGTATTTAAAACCCTCCAGCTATGTTATACATGTTACTATGTGTGCAGTAAAAGTTAAAGAAGAGGATTGGGATGATAAGTGAAATTAGGATGGTCCTTAGTCCTCATAGGAGTTCATTTCACAGCCTCAGATGACTCCTTAAGAAAACTGTCTCCCATAAAGACCAGCTTTGCTTTTATTGTAGAAAGCTTCATTGTAACAAAGGGAGAATTGAAAACCTCTGTCCTCCTACTGGATCCTTTGGGTTAGCCTTTAGATATCCTGTGCAATCTTTATTCTTTAGATTAAATATCAACACTGGAACTTCACTTGATACCTAATGGAAAGTCTTTGTGGGGAACAGAGGACAAATCTGATGAATTTGTAGCAGCCTGTGTGGCTGAAGATATGCACTTCAGTATTTTATACCAGTCACAGTTTTCTGGGGGCTGAGGATGGTTACGATGTCAATGACGTGGTCATGTAGTGAAGTCGAGCTGCGTGCATATTGCGGGCACTTGATTTCACCTGCGTAGATTTAAACATTCTACAGAATAACTGTTTTTTGTTTGTTTGCCAAAGAACAAATGTGGTGATGTTCCCTTTTATCACAATAGCATAGTGATCCTGCTGATCCAGCATAGGAACAAGACAAATTCAATTCTTTCCTCTGTATGACAGGATTTGAATCAACCTTTTCCACATCCTAGCAGGCAATGGGATATTACAGTCAGGGCTGCTTTTATTTTCTTCTGTTCACCCAAGGGATAAACATTTGCTGGTGCAGGGATTGGAACCCACCTTCCTTACCAACAGGCTAGAAAGACTTTAGTACAAATCCATGTCCTAATCAGGCAGAAAATGTCCTGAGCCTGGATCTTCCATGTCTCTGCTAAATGGCATAACTATGGAGTTATGGGAAATTCTGGTGATGGAGTTTCCTCATTTTCTACTCCTATGGTTTGGACAGTGGCTGAATATATGGGATACTTGTGTTCAAGTCCTTGCTCCTTAATGAGCCCCAGTTTCTGATAAAACATAATCTAAGTTTAGATTTCCAGGTGTTCAATCAGCAGTCATATTTCTTTGGGCTGTGATCCTGTCAGATATCTCAACCCAGCAGGTTTTAATTCATACTCAGCACTAGGTTAGAGGCTTCCTCCATCTAGAAAGAGAATCACAGGATATTGCAGGAACTGGTGTTTATGATTCAGAATGATACATTTGCCAATGACTCAACTGTAAAACAGTATCCCAGCACACTGTTGGGTGGCTATGGGTAGGTGATGATTTTTGGGTGATCTAGTATTCAGACCCCTTTTTGCTATTAACATATCCATAGATATTAGGAAGATTCTCACGAGCTGTGACCATAAAGATCTACAGGCACTTTTTACATGAGTAGGTTTCCTGATGCCCTAGATAAATTTGAAATGTTTATATTTGTTTACCCCAAAAATGTCAACTGGATACCCTTTCTCACCTTGTACTGTGGGTAATTATAATGTGTGCTGCTAAATAGCCACTGTTTTCATCCCAGAGGTGATTTTACATTTCAATATTAGTGAAGTGACTCATTTATTTATGAATTTTATATTGCTTGCATGGGTTTTTGGTTGTAGCCCTGTTGGTCTAAGGACATAGACTGGCAAGGTTAAGAACATATTGCTTGCATGTCACTTTTTGTAGGAGTCATAAAGTAATTTGGGATGAGAGGCACAATTTATGCATTTTTCTTTTAAGTTGGGAAGATCTGGAAAAGATTTTAACCATGTCTCACTGTTCAAATGATACCATCTTAGGTGCAAGCAAGGGAAAATAAGGTTTTTTTCCCTGGAAGATGAAAAGGGGTGAGGATAAAACCAAGATTGTCAGGTTTTTGTTTTTGTTTTTTCTTCTGACAAAAGGACTATATTTTTATTTCCCATATGATTAAGCACACAGGGGATCCCCCCCACGCCCTGCTGAGCCCAGCGATCAGCCACAGGGAGATCCTGGGTGCCCCTCCAAACCCAGGAAGCACCAGTCACTGAGCCAGGGGGTGAATTGGGGGGGGGCTTCTGATCCACTTCCAGATCCACTGCCAAGTGCATGGGGGACTCCCCCACTCCCATGGGGCACTCCATCCACCCCACCATCTCAGCGTTCGCAAGTCGTGCCTGATACCTCGACGTGTGTGTGTGTGTGTGTGTTATATATAATGTATGTGTGTATATATGTATTTTCATGGCTTTTCTTTATTCCATGCTACAGGAAAGGCTAATTGTACAACTTTAGCACATAAAACTCTTTAAATGTGCACAATGAATTGGTAACTCAAGTGAAAAACTGTACGTGAACACACTCAGTCTTTACCACAGAATTGAGATCATCTTAATTTTTTTCAAGAAAGAAGGTTATGAAGATGTGTCATAATATTACACCAATCCTGCAAATGCCACAAATCACATACTATTCCTTGGTTTGTGTGTCTGTAACTCTTTAACTCAATTTTCTGGTTTTCAGCTCTATGCTAAGAGATATAATTGTGAGTGTTCTTATTATTTTTCCATTTCCAACACAGACAAAATATACTGGGATTTGTCTGGGTTGTTGTTTTTTTTTGTGGGGGGAAGAGGAGGATGGGACAGGGGGGTTTGGTCAAATCTCCTTTGGTTTCTTTTCTGCAATGTATCTGTGTCTTTTAAGGCTTTCAAGAGCATCCCTGGTTCCAGATGGCACAAGAGAACTGGCTGTCTTTGGTTCAAGACTTCTTCCTTAAGGTTTGAAGTTTATGTTTTGCAAGCACATTTACAGCAAAATCAGGTGAACTGTGAAATCTCAAAATGGATCAAAGTGTTGAACTTCATTTGTTTCCCTTCCTGACAGATTCTCATTTTCTGAAAGGTGTCAGCAGCTCTAAGACGTACAAAAATCTAGAACTCTTGGTTTGAAAATGATACCTTTTATTAGACCAACTGGAAAATGGCAAGAAAATTGTCCTTTTCTGCAAGCTTTCGGGATCAAAGTCCCTTCGTCAAGCTTCGGGAAAAGTGTAGATGGTACAAGATGGTAACAAGTCCCCATAGGTAGGAAATAAACTTCATTTTTGCACAGAAGGAGCTGAAGATGGAAGGCTGCCCCACTGGGTCCATAAGAGTATGTGAGCTGTGTTAGGTAGCTCTTTGACATGTTGATCAGGTAGAATTCCTTCTCTGGAAGTGTTAGATGGCAGGCAGGGAGGTAAAAAAACTTCCTTCTTGTTTTGCAATTAAGTTTAATTAACTCATATTTTTGAAGCTAGGAAGGCTTATAGGTAGAATGATATGCCTGCTCCTCTATTCATCAGCACAAGAGTTAAGAAATATTTACTTGCAAACTTTGGTGCTACCTGCATGTAAGCCTAGAATGCCCAAGCAGCGTCTGTCACACTCTGTCACCAGCTCACAGGAAAGGTCCAAAATGAAGAGAGAATCCATGTGAAACCATTGTGGACAGGAGCCTAAGCCCTTCTCAAGGTTCTCATGAACTTCTAGCCTTGACTTAAATATGACCCAGAAGCTTGTTGTCAGCCCCATATTTTCCTACTGCCCAAATTGATCGATATTTATTCACCTAGGCTAGGTACAGACATTCAAAAAGCACAAGCCTGAATTGAGTCAATCTTTGCAGGTTAATTTAACCTGTGTAGATTGAACAAACCAGCAAGTGAATAGATACTCACTTTTGATTCCAGAAATGCAGGCACATGCCTTCAGTGGCTCAGGCTAGAAGCCGGGGAGTGCTAGAGTGAGCCCTCTTTGCCTTCAGACTAGAGGGAAGCTGAACTGAGTGGGGGTATGGCCAGACCTGGCAGGCTGAGTATGACTGGGGAGGGGGTTAAATCCCCACCCTGGCATGCAGGGACCCCATCCAGGGTCTGCCCAGCTTTCCCCCCGTGCTTGTGGCTCAATACAGCCTGGGATGCCCAGAGCTCCCCTCCAGCCGGCGGGTAATCCCACTGTGCCTTCCCAGCCACTGGGGCCAGGGTTTTACTTGGGGCAGCCCAGGAGCAAAGGCCGGATCGGGGGGAGAGAGGGCATGAAACCACCCCAAGCCCAAGTGGGGACATGCACAGAGGGGCTGCAGTGGCAGTGGCTCCATCCTGGATGTGAGCCCTGCTCAGCAGAGGGACCCAGGATTGCGCAGAGTGGGGAAGGGGCTTGAGTATGTCAGCGCTAGGCCAGGACAAAGCCAAGCTGAGCATGCAGATGGGGGAGCAGTTCCTACTAGTGGCCCCTTCTACCTGCTGGAGAGTAGCAACTGGACTGGTCCTGGTCCCTGCAGTGGTGTACACAGTGCAGGCTTGCCCCCTCAACTCCACCAAGTGCTGAGCTGGGCGCACCCTACTCACTCTTCCCTACGTGGCAGCAACGCAACATGGCCCCATGTACCAGGAGCCAGGCATCCCTTCCATGCATCCCTGCTGCCGCCATCAGGGGGTCTTGCCCTAGCCATTCTGGTAGGCACTGTCTGCACCACTGAACAGTCAGTCACTGGGTGGGCAGATATTGGTGATGGCAGTGACCATGCCCCGCACTGCTCCAGCAGCGAGGGGTGGGGGAATGTTTGACAAGGGCTGCTGCACCCTGGCCAGGCAGACCCCAGCTGGGATCTCCCAGTGGGAGAGGGGAGGGAGGAGGGAATAAATCCCCTCCCTGCCCCTTCACC
>NW_005841858.1:527360-532202 GCF_000455745.1 Alligator sinensis
GGCTAGAAAGCAGAGGGGTGGAGCCAGGCCCACTCTCTGGAGCAGACAGCACAGCCCAGCTCAGGGCTGCAGAGCTTGCTAAGATGCTGGGGAACTCTGATTTAACTTAAACCAGAAAGGGGTCTGGTACAGAAGTTCCATAAATTGGTTTGATCCAAATCATTTAAGTCTGATGTTACATTCAACCAGGTTTATCTTAAACCAGTTTTGGTCATTTTGAAATTGGTTTATATGCACTGAGCTTGTGTTCTGTTAAAGGTTTAAACCAGTTTCTGATCATTTAAACTAGTTTATGTATAACTTCTGTCCCTAGCCCTAAAGTCTTAATCATCTTAAGTCTTTGAGCTGCGTTATCTAATAGTCAATATTAGTGTAACCTGGGTGGTGGCCCAATAGTTGCCACCCCTGCCCAATATCAGGGATGGTGTGGTGAGAGTGGGGCAGGGCTTCTGGCCAGCACCAATTTACTTTCCAGCTGGCCCCTGCTCCCCACAGAACAGCCCGTGGTCCCAAGAAGGTCTAACACTTAACTGACTTAACTATTTACACTTTATTTACAGACAAGAATAATAGGAAGGGTTATTTACAAGTGAACGTAAATGGCATAACCAGAATCACAAAACAAACCAGAATGCATTAGTCAACCCTTGATTCAAGAGCCACAGGTAGGGTAACTGGCGGCTTTCAGCCACTGCTGAGATGCTACCACAAGGAAGCAAGGTGCTCACTCCCAGCAGCTCCAACAGGCTTCCTAATAAGTGACAGGTTAAGCTCTTCTGGTCTGCAGCAATCAAATTATTTCAAACCACAACCCCTCAAAGAGGCTGAAGGGTGACCCTCCGTGGCAACCAAAAAGGCAAGCAACAGAGTAGGCTCCTGCAGCAATCAGCATGACCCAAGCACAAAGCTCAGGGACGCCATCTGATGACAATCAGCTGCAGAATAAGGGACAGGACTGAGGCCCCTCTGGGGCAGTCAGTGGCAGAGGGTCAGCAGCATAGGCAGCTCCCAGGGATTGCTGCTTTAAACTCCTGCTTCAGATGACTGGCCGGGCGCCCCGCATGCCTCGTGGCTCACCAATCCCATTCTGAGCGCAGGCCTGTGCCCCGAGCTCCCAGGGACCCTCGTCTTGGTGCTCTGCTGCTCCTCAGGATCCCAATACCCTGCCTGCTGCTGTCCCCCTTCCCCAGGAAAGGGAAGGGGTTTCTTCAACTCACCAGCCCAGCTCCCTGCTCCAGATAAGGATGCTGCCTGCACTCCTGGCTGCTGCTGCTTCTCCGCAGTGGAGTGGGGGGCCGACTGCCACCCCTAGCATCCAGGATGTCCAGCACATTGCAGTGGGGCACCAACTCTCTGCCCCAAGCCCTGACCGTGGCTCCCTTTCTGCTGCAGAGCTGGAGGCATGTCCGACTGCTGCTGCCTTTTTCTCCCAGGGCCTTCGAGAGGCTCTTCAGAGGGGTCCCTCTGCTGAGTCAGCTCACCCCAACTCTTCTTAGTCCTCCCGCGTCATTCCCCAGAGTCACTGTCAGCAGCCCCCCATGCCAGTTCTGCTGCTGCTTTTATCCCCTCTGGCAGTCCCTCCCTGGCTTGCAAACCGGCCAACCAGGACTCAGGGTAGCTGGCTCCCCACTCTGGCCATCCCCCTTCCATGCAAATGAGGGGACTGAAACCCCTTCTTTAGATTGGCTTCTCCTTTTACACAGGGCAGGGCTCTTCTGCTCCACCCTTGGGGTCTCTCAAGTTCACCGGCACTGTTTCTAGCCCAAGGTAAGTATCTCAAGCCAATCTGGTGTGCCCACATTGGCAGTCTGTTACATCAGATTGAGAATCCAGGAATCAAACAGCTAATTCTCAAAGTTTGTGACTAGTCTTTATGTATTTTGAGTCATAAAACTTAGAATATAATCTATATGCTTTGCTTAATTCTCTGCAAAGTTCATTTTCAAAATTCATGATGAGCCATACTGAAGAGAATCTGCGTCTAAATGTTTACCTGGAGGACAGCTACCATACCTCCGTAGAGCTCTGTGTGGCTCTTCAGTTTGGGTTTGCTGATGTCCTGGATTTCAGTTCCCAGAAGGTGGGAAATGCAGTTTTCAAGTGTTTAACTCTATTCTTACTGTCTTCGACATAGGAACCAAAAATGTCACTTGAAACACAAGCAACATGAAAACACTACTGATTAATTTAATTACAGCTATCATGGCACTAGTGAATTTCAGTGTGACCTTTGTGCATTTTATTATTTTGTAATGAAAGCAGTGGCAAAACTTGCTGGTTTGGGATGACCTTTCACTAAATCTTTCAGTTTACTATCTGGACCCACAGACTAATTCCTGCCTGACTTTGGCTTTCATTATGTACGTTTTGCATGGCTGTGTTGTTTTCCCCACAAGTGCAATTTAGAAGTATGGAATAGCCTCCTTGCAAAATGCTGGACATTTGGAGAGGACTAGCCAAGAGATCACAATTTAGAAAACAGAAGAAACCACTTGTGCTCTAATCTGAGAGAGAACCCCTTTCAGGGAATTGGTAATTACATATATTCTAGCAGGCATGTTTAATGCTTAGTTTACTACATTTCTAGTGATCTAAAACAGTTCAGTTCATTTTTCTATACATAATTCTCATTTTTACATAAGGACAATGAGTTGGTGATTCACATAATACAATGGGAATAAATGAATGTATTCACAATGCCTGTCACTGCCAATAGCCATGAAAATGTTACCTTCAGACACCTATACTGGGTCATTTGTTATTCTAGTCTAGATCATCTATTCAGCTATCTTGATTATTTCATATGCAAATATAACCTTTGCACTCCTTTCCATTTTTAATTAAGCTGTATTCTACTTGGTTAACTTCTTTAATGTTACTTTCACACATTAAGTCAGCTGTTGCTACGACAGTATTCTAGTGTTGCATTTTGCCTTGAAATATCATCTATTGACAAAAATGAACATATTGGATAAAATATGCTGCATCTTGACTATAATTTAACTATTAAAGGTGAATATGTGCCTTTCTAAATAGCACACTGGAAAGCTTTCATATTAATCTTGAAAAGGACTGTTTTATATTATATTGGTTAATTCACCTTGCTCATGATGGAATTCATGATGAAGGTGAAACAGATTCCTAAAACTCAAAAAATAAAATGTTAAGAAGAAACCAAGAAATCATATGTTTGTAGCATAAATACAGACCACCCTTTTCATTGTTTTAAGTATGAGTCAGAGAATGTATTTCTGAGATACTGGGAAAAAAACAAACCCAACCCTGGCTGTAGCTCTGTTCCCGCTTCAGCTGAAATTGCAACAAGAATGGTGGCTGGGACAGCCTTAGGATATTTTTTGTTATGAAGCAATACAAAAATGCCACCACAGCCTTAGCATCTTTTTTGTTATGAAGCAATACAAAAATGCCACAAACTACACTGACCAAACTGAATGGGTTATGGAGGTCTGTAGCGGCGTTCTAAACCTTTTTCATCTCAGGGTTCTCATCCCACTCCACACACAGTCAGATGGACAGCCTCCTGCAAATCCCTGTGTACCTTCTCCCTCATGGTCCTCTTGCCTGGCATGCTTCAGGCACAGCTAAGGTCATTCTGAATAGGCAGACTCTGGACTGGAAGCAGGATCTGCCTCTCAGAGATAATTACCTTCACCTGCAGCACAGCCCTAAAATGACTCTGCTGCTTCCTGTGATGTAGGTGGTCTGTGTGAAACAGTGTAGTATCTTTACAGAATGTTGGCTGTCTCCATGTTCCCATAATCATTCTTTCAGCCCAGGGGTTGAAAAAACAGTTCTACTCTGATTGGGAAGACATATTCCTAGAAATTTTAAATGTAGAAGGGCACTCTATGTTTGTACTGAAGATTATATTTATGTGCAACAGAACCCCTTCCCCGAATTTACCACCTGCACCAAAATGGTCTGTGAAGTAGTTCCATTAATACAGGTGAGCTAATGACATATCATGCTTCCTTGAGAAACACTCTGGGTATTCAAGAGCTACAAGAACAAGACCAGGCAGTAGTGCCTTGCCTTAACAACTGGGTATTGTGTGCGTGCATGCTCTTTTTAGCTTAACGTCTTTTGGGCTTAATTGTCCTGCTTGAGAAACTTCATGGAAATCAGGGCAGGAGAGAATTGACAGACCTTGGGGTCAGACAGCACCCTGTGAGCTCCACATATGTGAAATTTATAAGATTTTCTGGAAGAATGCTGGGCGGTTTGGGTTGTGGGGAAAGGGTTAGGACTTAGATAAAACCTACATGCTTTGTGCATTTATAGGGCTCCCTTTTACATATAAAGTGGCTTGGACACCTAGGTTGGCTTGACTTTGTGTATCACTCTCTCTCTCTGACACATTTAAATGTGGATGTTGTAAGTGTTTTTAGAGGCTACAGGTGATCAAAATCAAGTTTAAATCAAGTTTAAATCAATAAACTGGCCCTATAAAAATCATGCTTTAAATTGGAGTCTATTTGCATTGGTATTAAGGTAGCTAGGGAAGGATACTTATTGCTAGGAAGAGAACAACTTTGGGTGCAAATCTTTGTGACACTTTGCTCTTGACTATTTGAATGTAAAGAAACAAGTCTAAGTCAAGCCAACCTAGGTGTCCAAGCCACTTTATATGTAAAAGGGAGCCCTATAAATGCACAAACAAGTCTAAGTCTAAGGGCCTACAGACCAAGCCTTATGAGGAGAGACTAGAGAAACTGGATCTATTCAGCCTCCGCAAGAGAAGGTTGAGAGGCGACCTTGTGGCTGCCTATAAGTTCATCACGGGGGCACAGAAGGGAATTGGTGAGTATTTATTCACCAAGG
>NW_005841858.1:532387-544466 GCF_000455745.1 Alligator sinensis
ACTCTTTCCTGCCTAAGCAGGGGTCAGACTCGATGATCTATTGAGGTTCCTTCCGACCCTAACATCTATGAATCTATAAGTCCCATAGCCTGTAGATGCTCCAGCAGCACAAACTTTCATTTTTATCTGATAGTGCTGTTTCTCTGATATTCAAAGTCACCAGTAAGAGAACTTGCTTGAATATCATCAGCAACTTTTAGGTGGTCTAATAAAAGATATCACGTGTACCCAAAGAACCTTGTCTATCAGCAATTTTATACCTTTTAGGGACAGGCTTTTCAGAGCAGCCCAAATGTAGAGAAAGCACATGTGCTGCAAAGGATATGCTATGGAGTAGGTTGGCCCTTTTCTGGGAATTGGGCTCAACTCCATCTCTATCCAATTAAATGCCTACCCAGGTGATAAGTATTTGAAGTTTGGGATGGTTGTTTTTGTTTTCCTTTTTTTTTAAGGAGAGGGCCTACTTCTTTTTGCAAGGAGTAGAAATATTCCTTTGTAGTATCATTAGCAAGTTTTCTGCTGTTGGCTGAGGCCTAGAGAGTATCATAGACTTTCCAGGAAGATGCTGTGGGAAAAGTCTGAAGCCAAGCGCAGATAGGAAATGGTCTGGGGAACAGGTGATGAAGTACGGGATCCTAGTAGGTGCTAGCTTAGAGCACCTGGACTGGAATCCAGAACCCATGCTTTGTCTTCCTACCACTTGTCAAGTCATCCTTCTCATTGGTGTGCAGGGAGGTGTCTACCCGGTCATCTCAAGGACTGTGATTGTGTCTACAAATAAATCTCTTACTCCAGCAGAGCTGCAAATATGTGCACCTCTGTGGGTTACTTAACATAGTCATACCCTGTGGAAAAACCAAATTGGTCTTACATACTAGAATGGAGTCAGATTTATTCTTAGACCCTGGAAAAATGTATGATACTGATAGAAAGGAACTTTATCTAGTGAAAGATGCTTGTAATGAAAAGCTGTAATGTGGAGGATAGAATAGATGGGATTTGGTGAAATGTGGAAACTTTCTTTCTAACTACTAATAAATCTTTCCTAAGTAAATTATCAGTCTTTCAAATATCTGAAGGAGTGAATGTGGATCAAACACAATTGAAGAACCAGAAGGAAAATATTACTTTCTGAAATTAAAAAAACAAAGAAAACATTCTTATTGGTTGATCAATCAAACTTCTTACCCCTCATCATTAAGGAAGGCAGAGTGCCAGGTCATAGGGAAAAACCAAACCTGGTTATCTTCTGTCACAACAAGCAGTCAGATGCTATTTTTTTTAAAGCTATGCTTCTCCATTTGGTTCAGACTTTTGTCTGGATTGGCTGACTGTCAACTCCCACACTAGCATTTTTAAAAAGGCACTGTCAGTCTAAACTTTTACATCTGTCTGCAAATTTACCTGTAACTGTTGCAAGTATCACTAAGGAGTAGCAGAGCTGAAGAAGGTTGGTAGGGAATGTCCTTCTTCCAGATTTTAGAGGCTATTTGACATCACTTTGGAGAGTCAATCACTTTTCACATTTTATTTGAATGACATACACACAGCAGCCAACCAGATTTTAAAATATATGAAAAGCTATTATTGGTAAAGCATCAATAAATAGTATTTAAGTAAGTATACATTCACTTCAAATACTCACATATAGATTTTCACCTACTAATTTGTTCTCCAATACCTAGTTAGTTAATATATGTGACCTGATTTTCCTTTTTTCCCCCAAAACTGAGCATCCAATACCTAATGAAATCAATGCAAGGGCTCATTGCCTCTGGGGATGTCAGTTAGCTCTAATTATCACTGGCTGCAGTAGAAGCCTACAAATGAGAAAACTTAAATAGCTAACTAGGAGACTGTATCTAAAGTAGACACTGACATACCGGGATATTTGGGGCCACAGCCCACCAAAATAGAAAAGCTTTTTTAAATTTATGCTTTTAAGCTCTTTTAATATTTTGTTGTTTTACTTTCCCTTCTGTATGTTTTAATTTCAAACCATGGTGCTAACATGTATTGCCATACGTAATCCTTCCATCTTTATTTATTTATTTTTTTTTGTTATCCTTCTGCTATTCTTCAGTTTTGTGAAGCTGATAGGAACAGAGAAACTCGTAATTATCCATCTTGTTTCTTACATACAATTCTGATGCTCATCTCTTAATTATGCTTTTCAATATTTTCAGACTACAAGTCAGTAAGTAAAAGCAGATTTTTGGCTACTTTTGTATAACGAGTTAATAAAATCACTATGGTTGCTTGGGGTAAAGAGTATTGTAATTCATGGATTACATCTGTTATACTGTTATCAATATCTATACTTTCCAATGAGAGAAATATTCAACTTAACTGCACTATTTTTACCTGTTTCAGTGAAGATCTAAAGCTCCTGTTTGTAAAGGGTCACCTTCTAGAGGCTCAGCAAACTCATTCAGCACTTGGGGTGGGTGTAGAGCAGTGCCAGAGCAGATGAGGAGAGAGGAAGTCTACCCAAGCTCCACACAGGGAACATAGTTGCTACTGGTGTTGCTGCCACCGCTGCTGTAGCTGACGCTACAGAACTCGGACACCAGCAGCAGAGTGAGATAGTTCGGCACAGCAGCCCCATGGCATGGGCTACCTGAGAGCTGCTGCTGGGAGCCCCATTCATTCCCTGCCCCTCTGCTCTCCCAATTATGCTACTGAGTGTAGGGTTGCACCTACCATAAGAAAAACTCACCAAGGGACACCCCCACACCCAGATAAAGTGCTGGGTGCAGGGCTGTCCCTGTGGCTAAGAAGGCCATTGTAAAGAGTCCTGGAGGGGAGGGAGGGCATTCTGGTGCCCGCTCCATAGTCAAGGCCAGGGCTGGTGCCCTGCTTGCCCCTTCCTACTTTTGCCTCCATGGAGCTGGCTGATTTTTATCTGATGTGAGGCCACTTTATTTCTCTTCTATTATTATAAATCACTCAACATTTTCAAAATGAGAAGCTCAGTTTAAGATTGTTATGAAGCCTTTCTCTAAGACCCCAAAGCAGAACCTGAAGTTCTGTTACTCTAATTGAGTAAGAAATCAAAGTATACTGCAGCTTGGTTTCTGTTGCCTTTTTATCTTTATTATTAAAATGGTCAGGGCTTAAATTAAGTAAATCATCTCCCAGCAAATTCTCAGTCTTGTTTTCACACAAAAAGAGGCTTGCACAATCAGTGGGTTTATAGCTAATATCTTTGGTCCCGTTAAAGTCAATGGAAGCTTTGCCATTGACTTTAACGGGGCCAGGATTCTATCCTCACTATTTTGTAATAGACTTGATCCAGTCCTCTCGTAAACAGGTACAGATTTGTTCAGAATATGATGTTTTCTCATTAGACACAGGTCAGGCTCATTGCTGATAGTATAAGCAGACAGTTTGGGTTCAGTCTATTTCTAAGCTCAAGGATAAGGATCAACACCACCATAAAGGACCATTGAACAGATGGATAGAAAGTGCCTGGATGGAAAATTTTAAGGATAGCCACCAGAATAACCTGGCTTTTAAGTTACAGGGACTATGCTATAATAGTACTCTTCCCCTGGAGATTTCCAGGCAGTTCACAAAAGCCATGAAGTATTACGCCCTATATTTTATGAGGGGGAATATAGGACACTCAAAGCTAAATAACTTGCTTGAACCTACATGATGAGGAAATAGCACTGCTGGAAATGAAACATAGGCTTCCTGGTTCCCAGTTTATGGCTTACTCCTGTGCTAGCATCAGTATGATGAATACTCCCTTAAACCACTAGGGAAAAGCCTTTACTACTTCAGAGGCCAGACCCTTATTTTCAGAAATACTAAAAATGGAAGAAAGAAATTTCCCAGCTTAAATTTCAAGGGCTTCTGACGTGAAGCTAACAAGAAAATAGCAGAGAAATCTGCTACAGCTTACACACAGATATGCAAAACCCTTCTTGACACTAGATGCCATTGGAATTATCCCTGTTTTAAAATGGGGATCACTAAATGGAGCCATGCCTCATCTTGACAAGTATCTTAAACTTCATCAGAGTAAGGACTGTTTAAAAGGATAAATCAAAAATATCTTGATGGCTAGTATGTTCAGAATACCGCCCCCAGTTCATTTCTAATGAGTTTGTGAATCTCAAAAGGGCACACGAAATTAAATTTACTGGTGGAAACATTATCATCTGCTCCAATCTGAATTTATCAAATTATAAACAATCAAAGTATTCAGTCTGGTTAGTGCACTCCTTTGGGATTCACAGTTCACCTGCTGGGCTTTAAGAGTGTAAAATGAGCTTCATTAATGTATTCTGTAAATCATGCCCAGTATGCTAATAAGATGTTAAAAAAAATGTTAGATGGCTTTTGTATCCTTCATGAGAGACTGTATGGCAGGAGGGGACACCAAATCATTTTGCTTTTCATGCTTTCCTGTTTCTGTTGGTCTTTTTTCAGTCTGGCCATATGTGAAGGGCACAATGTAGAATATAAAATGGACAGTATGAATTGCAGCAGCAGAAGCCAGGAATAATGTGGGATTAGTTCATTAATCTTTACTTTGTACATTCAGTACATAGTCAGCTTCTGTCTTAAGGCTTTTAAAAGTGTGAATGCTTGGTTATAAACATAGAATGAGGGAAGTGGGTCATTGGTATTTGTATGCTGCTTGATTCTTCATGCTTCTTCACAAGCCTTTGCTTTGATCCCAAAGTTGTGGCATTAATGAACAGTGCCTCAAACCTCCTTGTTCTCCTCCTGTGGAGCTCTGGTTCGGAAATTAGGTCTCAACACTTGTGCAGTTGGTAAGTAATAATATATCTAGTTTATGAATGCTCAAAATACCATGTTGCATAAAAGTTTAGAAGCAAGAACACAATTCAGGAATTTCTGGCTCCAAAAAACTCATGCATTCTGCTAGACCAGTGGGTCTTAAAATTTGCTCACCTTGGATCCAAATAAGCTTGTGATATGAAGTAGGAATGGAAATGTGGCAAGAATCTGAAAGTATGCATGAATTCAGGAGAAAAAGATTTCATCCTGGTAGCCTAAGGGTATGTAGAGCTATTATATTTAGATCTACCTACGATTAGGGTCGATCTAGATGCCCATCTGTGTCAATGACATTCCAAGGGGTTAAATTGGGCAAGAAATGGTGGGCCCAATCTTCCCGGCTCTCTTTTTCCTCCCTCTCCCCCCCTCTGCTTCTACCAATTTAAATTTTCTGGCATCCTGTCACACTTTTAATTTCTTTCATTTCTTGGAGTCTCCAACCAGCCGAGACTCACCATGCCTGAAAAAGGGTGACTGCACCCCAAATCTTGCCCAGAATATGTGTCCAGCTATTTAGTTGGTCTAATAAAAGATATCACGTCTACTCAAAGAACCTTGCCAATCTAAGTTAGTTCACCTAAGAAGATAAACTAACACCTAGATTGGGAACAGGTTTTCCTGATCTATCAAACACCTTTATACGTTCAGAGGGCAGCCCTGAGGCTGGGAAAGGTCTTCTTATATCTCCTCCTCACTTTTGACCCTGACCAGGGAATTTTTTACCCTCTTGACCTCCTCCCTCCCAGCCCTGGATGATAAACCCCTCCAGACCTGCTAATCTCCTGACCTCCATATGGATCCGTTAGCCCTCCCAGTCCTGCCCACCCTCCCCCCAACCCTAAGGTACTTATACCAATTTCCCCATGCAGCTTCCAGCTCCAGGAAATGGCTGTACACACCATTCCTAGCCTACATTCATGCAACTTAAAGTAAGCTGCATTAACATAGACTGGGTATAGTGAATTTCTGTATGCGCCCTAAAACAGGTGAGGGGCTGAGGTGGGGAAGTGTGGTTTGAACAGTCTTGCCAACTAGATAGTGAAAAGGAATTGGAGTCATTCTGATTTCTGCAGCAGGGGAATGTGTGGTGAATTGTAGCATGTCCCATCAGCTGTGATCAGAAGCATATCTGGGCACTTCTGTGCCCTGGGTGAGAACAGTGCATGGGACAGCATTAGTGGCTGGTCGGCCACCACTTCTGGCTGGGCAGCTAGAATAGAGTCTGCTGTTTTGTCTTCTCCAGTTCAGAGCCTAGGTTGTAACTATAGCCTACATCTATCTAAGTTAAAAGTAATTGGCTTTCTTTCAACTGAGGGGGCTGAAATGCCTGTACCTATTGAAATGGAGATGCTGAACTAGATGTCATTTGAGACTATCCTGTCAACGACAGGGTAGTCATTGATAGCCTCTTTGATTCCAAACCCAGTGACACTTTTTTTTTCTTTGGAAGGGAAAGGAATGTGGTTCTTGTAGCTGGGTGAATAGTTAATAATAACAACAACAATAATAAAAGAAGGCCAGTGGGATGTGTGTTTGGCTACTTAGAGGAAAAGCATACTTGTTCTTCTCTGGCTTGACCCCTGCAATCTTGTGCACATATCACATGCTGCAATTCTTTTTCCTTGGCATGAGCCCTTTTTAGAAAGGAGAAGCTGGCATTTCTCAGCCATATGTTCCTGATTTATTTCCCCTTTACATCTATGAAGCTGACACAAATGCATTATAGGGTTTATTTTTCTTTTGTGTTCAAGAGAGATGCCCTGGCAGTAAAATTGTCAAGAATTTCCTGCCCCAACACAGATTGTGAAGGAAAGAAAGTTCTGAGCATCACTCTGCAGCATGTAATTTAACCCTGATGCAAGTTGAATGAGCACCCAGAACAACAAGTATGCAGGTTTTCTTCCTCTGTCTGCCCACCTTGTTTGTAATCTTGGCACCCAGATAGGTAGAAAGAGGAACAATATATATTCCAAGTTGAGCAGTCACTCTCAATAGTCTGTTTGTGCTCCCAGTGAAAGTTTTGCATATGAGTACAAAATGATTATATTATCTAAGATGCTTATTTTACTGGTGGAAAGAAGACTCCAAAGTTTTGTTCCGTTTTCTTAAATGGAGATCTATCTGTTCACCACTGATTTTTGTCACTTCTCCCACCCTAATAATCTGCCATGTTTGAAATGCGCCCCAGAGTATTGATTTAATAACACCAAACCTCAAAGGCTATTGCTTTAATTAAAACTTCTGACAGCCAATTGCAAAGTCACATCAGGTCATACAGTTAATTTTGTGATGGCTGATTAATTACCAGAAGTACAACTATGTGTGCATGTATGTAAAACAGATGGACATTAAGCCTTTTTTGTGGTGTTACCTGTGAATGTTAAGGTTAAAACATTCTTTTCTTGGCCACTCTATGTATCTTTGGAAATATTTTCTTCATTCTGATTTTTGGAAATCTCTCTCTAATGCCTTGGTTTGGAAGGAGTGCAAGAAGTCTGGTAGGGGATAGTTGATAAAGCTTTCACTCAGTCTCTAGGCTGAGTCTTGGAAGTTTTGAGAGCTAGGTTTGTGTCAGCAATCCAGCAAAGGTGACTTTTTAACCACAAAGTCATTTATGGGACATTGCACCTGTGGACAGTGTATGTGTTGAATTTATTTTCAAGAATAATAAATGGGTTTAGGGTCAGCAGCTGGCTAAAAAATGATCTAAGGACTGACAGAAACCCAAAAAGCAGCATGTACTAAAAAACAGCTGATATGATTGATAGACTTTTCTTTGCTTCAAATGAAACATGGCATGAGCTTTAATATAAAATTGCAGAATTTCCAAAGCTAAAACTTATGTAGCAAAATGAGACTGTAACATACAATAAACTGCAGATGTATTGTTCTTGATATGTTGAATTCAAAGAGACAATTACATATTAAGGCATAATATGTTTTAGCCTAAACTGTTCAACTGCTATATGCATACTACGTACTTAACTCTATGTCACTCAGCTTTGAAAATATACACTTCCAGAAAAAGCAGTGCTAGACAAAATTTTCAGCTGCTGACTATGACGGACCAATATGCAAGAATCACACAATGTGTAATTAAAATTATTTAGCTCATATTTATGTTATTTACAGACTGCCCAGTAGGGTTATGTGAAATAGGCCGTATTCGATTTGGATTTGGCCCAAATTGGGGACAGTGATTCGATTCATTGATTCGGATCACTGTCCCAATTCAATTCAGCTGAATCTGCATCTGAAGATTCAATGCTGAATTTAGCCATAGACACCGCTTTAAATGGTTTTTCTACACACCTTGAGGTGCCAGATGCAGCTCCTGAATGCTGTAATGGTGGGGCAGATGGAGCATCCCACAGGAGTGTGTGATTTAATACCAGTCTTCAACTATCCTTCAAAAAAGGATGGAGCTAGACTGTTCTTATTGGTGGCAGATGACACAACAAGGAGCAATGATATCAAGTTGCAGCAAGGTAAGTTTAGGTTAGATATTAGGAAGAGTTTTCTCACTGTAAGTGTAGTGAAACACTGGAACAGGTTACCCAGAGAAGTTGTAGACTCTCCATCCTTGGAGGTTTTTAAGACCTGACTAGACAAAGCCTTGGAAGGGATGATCTAGTTGAAGATGGTCTTGCTTTGAGCAGGGGTTGGACTAGATGACCTTCTGAGGTCCCTTCCAACCCTCATTTTCTATAATTCTAGTGGGAGGTAGATCAGACTTTAGGAGCCACAAAGCTTGTGGCCATGCAAACTCCTTTTTGGAACAGACCTGCAACTAAGTTTTGGCTTTATTTATAGGGCTATGCAAAATTTCACTGACTGTTTCATTTTGATGCTGTTTCGACTTGTTTTGAACTTGAAACAGCGAAATCGAAATAAATGAAGGGCTTTGAAACAGTCTTAAAACAAAACAAGGGCAGTCAAAATGTTTCAAAATTTTCATAATATTTTGAGTTTTTAAGCTGAAGCGGGGCTTGCCTGCAGGGAAATAGAAAGTAAGGAGAGGGAGGGGGATGAGGGGAGAAGAACTGCTCTGATATTAACTGTGTAGCTGGTCATGTGACTGTGATCCTTCCCTGAGGTCCCTTCCAATCCCAGTGCTCGGATGGCGGGATGGAAAAACAGCATAAAAGGCAGCATTGTTTGAACTGGTCTGCTTTCTGCCTTGGAGTCAGTTACTGAGCTATCTTCCAGAAGCTCAGTAGTGTTGGACAACAAAGGCTATTACCATTGATTTCCTACTTGCTAGCCTAGCACATGGGATTCAACAATAACTTTTGCTTTCTTTCTAGACAGTTTTATTTTATTATTATATTCATTGATTGATTCTTTTTAATTTCACAATTATATTGCATATTATAATATAGAATTTATATAGGAAGACACATATATACATTTATATATTTTTATAAAGACAAGACACTGTGAAACACACCATGAACAATGGTGTAAAGGCAGCTGGCAAGCCTTCAGGGAGGGGCAGAAGAGTGGGTAGAGGGAGAGCTATAAGTCCTGTCCCTGGCCCCCCTCAAACTGAAGCACAGCCTCTTTGCTACAACAAGCAGGCATGAGGCTTCCACTAGTACAGGCAGCAAGGAGAGGGGAGCAGTGCCACTGCCTGTGCCTGCATCCCCTCCAAGAGCACCAGCAACCCAGAAGTGAGTGGGTAGTGTGGTCTGGAATCATTTGGAGCTGGCAGATGATCCCACATATGCTATCTGCCTGCACTGCTGAGCCAAAACCAGCTGGGGCAAGGAAACAAAACACATGAGCACCATGGGGATAGTGATACATCTCCGCAGGCACCACCCCCTTGCCCTTGCTCCTCCTCAGCCTGGCACCAGTGGAAGCATGCTCAAAGGGAAGTCCCCCTCTCACTCCAAAGCACCCGTCCCCCACAAAGCATAAGCAGGCAACCCTGGAACAGTGGGGGAAAGGCAGACAGAAAGCGGGGTGCATTGCAAGGGCAAGCGAGATCACACAGAGCATTGGGGAGATGCTTGCTGTTGATGGCCAGCCCTTCTCCGTAGTTGAGCAGCCAGAGTTCAGGCAGCTCATGGCACTCATGGCCCTATCATACCAAGTACCTGCACACACCTTCAACAGGATGGTGCTGCCCTCTCTGTATGAGGCATGCAGGGAGTACTTGAGGGAGGAGCTGCTCAAGCCAGGTTTGCATGTAGCCTTACACTTCACCTTGGACATCTCCTCCATCTCTGAGGTGTAGATCATGCACACCTCTCCCTCACAGGGCACTAGTGCAATCAGTCAGGCTGTTGGTGGGCTCTCCTTCAAGCCAAGGTGATGGATGCATCCCACATGGCAACAGAGATCATGGGGGCCATGAACTGCATGGTGCAAGGGTGGCTTGTTGGACAAAGTAAGCTTGCCCGCAGGTTCATGGTCACTGACAATGGGGCCAATATGGTCAAGGTAGTCTGTGATGCCAACTTTGTTGGCATCCACTGTGTGACATACAAGTTCCACCTCATAGTCAGGGATGCCTTGGAGGGGGACAGGGCTGCTGGTGATGGCACCAGCACCACCAGGAACCTCATTTCAAAATTCAGGATGCTGGCAGGCTACTGGGATTACAGCATCAAGAGAGGCAAGATGCTGTGGGACAGACAAGCAGAGCTGAACATCCCACAGCACAAAATCATGCAGGATGTGGAGACTTGGTGGAACTCTACATACTTGATGCTCAAGAAGCTGGTGGAGCAACAGAAGGCTATCCATGAAATGGCCTTGTTCGGAGAGATTGGGATCAGCAGCCCCCTGAACAGAGCTGAGTGGGATACCATCTCCCAGATTTTGGTGGCCCTCAAGCCCTTCCTCGAGGCCACCAAGACCCTCAGCACTGGTTATGCCCTCCTTAGCCAGGTGATCCCTGTAGTGAGGGACCTTCAGAGTCAAATGGAGAGCTTCCAGGGGATCAGTGTTCCTGGCTGGGGAAAGCTTCTCTCACCAGATGTGCAGGCAGTGGGGAGGCAGTTGAAGGAGGGCATCAGGAAATGGCTTGATCCCTTGTGGTCCAGTACAGTCCTCGTGCTGGCCATCATGCATGACCTGAGGGTGAAGGGCAACATATGCAGCAGCCAAAGCCTGTATCAGTCGATTGAGGTGCTGGTGAAGAGAGTCAGGGAGGCAGAACGGTGGATTCCCTTTGAGGATCAGGCCTGAGAGATTGGAGACAGGTGGTGTTCTGTTGTTGTCTTCAATAGATTTTTGGTGTGCCTCATTCTGGTGTGCAGTTGTTGCTTGGTGTCTTTATGTATTGTCTCCAGATATGTATTGTATTGTGCAGATATCTCCATACTGGAGATATTGTTGGCAGGTTTTGCGTGTCTTGTCATGGCATGGCCTGGATCCATTCGGTACGTTTTGGGCTGTAGGAAGTTGGTTTCTGGTGATGAGGTTAGCAAGGTTCAGTGCTTGTTTGAATTTAGAAACTGATATGTTGTGAGCTCAGCACAATAGTTTGGACATTCCCATGTTGAACTAACACTTATTCATAGATTCATAGATGTTAGGGTCGGAAGGGACCTCAATAGATCATCGAGTCCGACCCCCTGCATAAGCAGGAAAGAGTTGCTGGGTCTAGATGACCCCAGCTAGATGCTTATCTAACCTCCTCTTGAAGACCCCCAGGGTAGTGGAGAGCACCACCTCCCTTGGGAGCCCGTTCCAGACCTTGGCCACTCGAACTGTGAAGAAGTTCTTCCTAATGTCCAGTCTAAATCTGCTCTCTGCTAGCTTGTGGCCATTATTTCTTGTAACCCCTGAGGGCGCTTTGGTGAATAAATACTCACCAATTCCCTTCTGTGCCCCTGTGATGAACTTATAGGCAGCCACAAGGTCACTTCTCAACCTTCTCTTGCGGAGGCTGAATAGATCCAGTTTCTCTAGTCTCTCCTCGTAGGGCTTGGTCTGTAGGCCCTTAACCATACGAGTGGCCCTTCTCTGAACCCAGGTATAAGGTTACCTAAGAAAATAGCTGTTCAATTGTGCTCTGGAATATAAGCATACATTAAAATGAGAAACAAGGGTGTCTTTTGAAGTCCATTTAATTCAATGAGAGTCTTTCCTTTGACTTAAATGGGCTTTGGATCAGAAACTATGTTTTTAAACCTTAGAATTTCAAAGGGAATTTTCTGACTGAAACCAAAGTAAATTGGTGTAATCATAGATTTCATAGATTTCTAGAGTTGGAAGGGACCTGGTAGATCATCGCCAGGCAGGAAAGAGT
>NW_005841858.1:544478-547580 GCF_000455745.1 Alligator sinensis
GCTGGGGTTATGTAACTCCAGCCAGATGCCTGTCTAATCTCTTGAACACCCCCAGGATAGGGGAAACCACCACCTCCCTTGGAAGCTCATTCCATATTTTGGCAGCCCTCACTGTAAAGATTTCTTCCTTTTGTCCAATATAAATCTGTTCTCCTTCAGTTTGTGGCCATTATTCCTGGTAATCCCAAGGGGCATCCTGGTAAACAGAGTGTTCCCTATTCCCTGCTCCCCCTCCCCACTCCTGATGAGTTTGTAGGTAGCCACAAGATTGCCCCTCAGCCTTCTCTTATGGAGGCTGAAGAGATTCAGGTCCCTCAGTCTGTCTTCATAGGGTCTTACCTGCAGGCCCTCAGCCATACAAGTAGCCCTTCTCTGAACCCTCTCAAGGTTATCCCTCTTGAAGTGCAGCACCCAAAACTGGACCCATTACTCCATCTGCGGCCTCACCAATGCCACATAAAAGGGAATTATCACTTCCCTAGACCTGCTTGTGATACTCCTGCTGATGTAAGAAAGAGTGCAGTTAGTCTTGCTTATTACCTCATCACACTGGTGACTGATGTTCATTTTTGTGTCAACCAGGACTCCAAGATCTCTTTCCACTGTTGTGGTACTCAGAATGGTACCCGCCAGTCTATAGGTGTGTTGGAGATTCTTTCTGCCCAGGTGCAACACCTTGCATTTATCCTTGTTGAATTGCATCCTATTCTGGTCTGCCTATTTCCCCAGTGTGTCCAGATCTGCCTGGATTCACCCCCTGCCCTCCAGTGTGTTTACTATGCCCCAGCGTTTAGTGTCATCTGTGAATTTGGACACATCATGTCTAGCTGATCTTGCTGGCAGCTTGAAACTCTATTTTTATTGGCCTTGATTTTATTGACCTGAGTGTCATGTTCACTCTGAAGCCTAATATTAGCTGATCATTCTAGCAGAAAAGATTTTGTTGTCATGCTTCTTAACTTTTTCAGGTAGCAGAGATACTGCACTGGGTAAGGCAAAGGTGGTAGTTAGTGGCTGACAAGATTTTGGGGGTGAATGAGAATTACCTTTTTGCCCAAATGTAACATATGTCTGTTCTGGCATAAAAAGGTAAATAGAGGAAGGGGGTTAAGAGCATCAACCTGCTCCTGACTGGAGAAACAAACCTCAACAGTCTCCCAGGTATTGCGGGTATTAAATCTCCTGTATTCCCTAGCTCATTTACCCAAGTCTTCAGTTTCTATTCACAGTTTCTGTGGTTCAGTTCTGTGTTCTGAGGGCATGTCTATATGAGACATTAACTGAGGTGTTGCCTAATTAGCTCCGCAGTCACCGTCTCAGTGTCTACATGTGCAGGGCTATTAGGTTGGAGTAAACTAATACACATCATTGCAGGTTGGCACTTATAAATACAGGTACTATCCTACAGTAGAGTTTTTTACTCCTGCCAGCTATCCCCACACTGGGGCACCCTCATGCCCCAGCCAGTCCCTCTGCAGCATGTTGAGCTAGGTCAGAGCAGCCCTGGGCTGGCAGGCTGACTCTTTCCTGGGGCCCCCTGCCAGCTGGGGCTGCTCTGATCTGGCTCAATATACTGTGGTCCTGGGTACATGTGTAAATGAAACACCCAAGAGCAATAAACGCCAGCACAATATGTGCTGGAATTTATTGCATCGCATTAATATGCATGTGTAGACTTGCCCTGAAAGTCTAAATCCACAGCGCTGAAAATGGAAAAGTGAAGAGGGTTAAGTACATTGAACTTGGTATAAAAATAGAAAGCAGTGCAGAGAACATGACTAGAGGGTTATGTAAGAGGCAGCACCACATAAAATAAATCTATTACATCACATGTAACAGAATTCCTTACAACTAGCCATCAGCATCAGGCACTAAACAAAAATAGCCAGTACTATATTTTTCCCTCAGTGGTGGAATTATGCTAACATTGCCCACAGTCATTGGATTTGGTGCATTTCCCAGGGCTAATGACAATGAAACTTTTCCCTTGTGCTTTCTGCCAGGAGAAGGCAGTTTAAAATTGCAGATAGAGCTGTAAAAGAGTCCTTCCAAGTGAAGTGGCTGCCATGGGGAGGTACAAAAACAATATATAATCCATGCATGTCTTTTCCTGTGACCTGTGCCTTCCACTTCTGGAAGGGACATGGTACTGGGCTGTTGACTTCTTGTTGGTTGCAGTGTCGTGAACTCAAGTTGAACATACTTTTAGTGCCATTGTCCTTTACCCTTTTTTATGCTAGTAGAACCTGGCACAAATTAGGGCTGAAGCTAGCCAAATGTGTTCGGGCAGGGGGGTTGTTTGTTTTTAAACCTGTCACTTTTAGGCTGCTTTGGAAATATTCTGGCTGAAAAGTTTCAAGTTAATATATATTGTTCTAGTCTTTTGCAGATAAAATGGGCATTTATATACATACATTCTCATGCTGACATGTGCTGGAGATGTGGCGCGTTGTAGCAGACTCGATTTAGTCTGTTCCACACATGAGCTGACACACACTGCACTGCATTGTATGCAGTTGTAAAATGGCAGTGGTGCACTTTTGAACTGAAACACCTCTGATGTGTTTTAGTTAAAAAAAAGTGCCGCTGCTGTTTTCTCAGGATTGATACGCATTTTGCCACTTATACAATTGCATGTGCCGCAGCAAAAGCATGTGTATAAATGCCTTTCCTTCACAATGTATTCACCTATATATAAAACATACATTTCTGATTGGTATAATCTGTTGTGTTGCACATTTAGACTAGGTACAGACATTCAGAAAGTCCAAGGCAGAATCATTCAGACCTTTGCGGGTTTATCTAAACTGCATAGATTGGATCGGGAGTGAACAGAACACACATTTGCCCTTTGAGGGGAGGAGGGACATTCAGCTGTCCACACTGACTGAGGCCAGCAGGCTGGGGGCACTCTCCCAGCATGCCAGAGACTGCTGAGGGCAGCTGAACGCAGCTGAGCAGCTGGCCACCATCGATTGGTGGCTGGGAACACCCCCAACCCCCTGCTCTCATCTGTCAGAAGCCAGGGAAGCTAGCACAGAATATCTTTCCAGCCCCCACCCAGCCTCTGCCCAAGCTCTGCCCCCCCCCGCCCCCCCCACC
>NW_005841858.1:547590-602946 GCF_000455745.1 Alligator sinensis
CACTGCATGGCCCAGCTGGTCAGCGTGGCTTCTGTTCCCAGTCCTTCCAGCTGTTGGCAGCGAGGGAAGGGAGGGGTGGAAGTAGAGGCCCATGACAGCCAACACAGCTATGTGGGGTATGCAGTGGGGGCTTCCCCTGTCCCCTGCTGCCTGGCCAGTGTGGCTTCATTCCCCAGCCTTGTTCTCCTGTCAACTGACAGTGGTGGGGAAGCAGAGAAGCCATGCAGCACCCCCCGCCCCCCGCAAGCTGTTCTGGCTGGGTCTGGGGGGACCAAGTCTGCACAGCAGGGACCTCACTTTTCTCCTTCCCCCTGCCACTGAAAGCTGATAGAGGGGTAGGGCTGGGTAAAGAAGCCACTCTGGCCACCTGGGCCATGCAGCAGGGAAGAGAGGAAGCACCCAGCATGAGCCCCTACCCCGATCTGTTCTGTCTCGGTTTGTGGGAGCCAGGTCCATATGGCAGGGGCCTCTGCTTTCCCTCCCTTCCCCCCTGCTACTGACAGCTGGAGGACAAGGTGGGGGAGAAAGGGAAGGGGGAGAGGGGAGAAGCCCCCACCAGTGCCCTCCCACCAGGTGTGGTGGCTGGAGTGGGGGAGGGCAGGGGCCTCCACTCCCACCCTCTCCCCCTGCTTCCTAGTCTGGCTGGCAGACACAGGCAGGATGTAGATCTGTGAGAAGGGGCTTTGCTATCTCAACTCTCTAACAGCCCAGGAGTGGGGCCAGCCCAGTGCAGATGAGGTGAGTTGAAGCTAACTCACCCACCCTGAGAGCAGGGGTTGTCAGCAGCTCACAAACAACCTGGGATGCTAGGGCACTGCAACCTGACTTGAGTCTGGACGGGATCTGGTGAAGAAATTTGATAGACTGGTCTAACCTAAACTGATTTAAATCTGATACTACATCCATCCAGGTCTATCTTAGATTGGGTTCTGCCATTTTTAAATCAATCTATGTCCACTGAACTTCTGTTCTGTTACAGTTTTAGACTGGTTTCCAATCACTTATACCAGTTTGTGTGTAATGTCTGTACTTAGCCTGAGTAATCAGTTTTCCATCTAAAGTCAGATGGGGTATGTTCTGTGCTGAGGAAGGATATGGATTTGGAGTTCTCAGCTGAGCTATTTATTAGAAAATTAGCTAAGCCAAAAGTGCACTGAAAATACAGATGGTGGGCATATTCCTCTCAAATTCTAGCTACAGAAAGCTATTTGGGGATAAGGCCCATTGATAATCAGATTTTCTTCAGTTGATTCAAGGAGTATGAGCTGGATTGCCATTAAGAGTTTTTTGAATTCTGTGATTTGTACAAGAAATGCAAAGATTTGAATTGTGGTTAAGCCCCATGTTGGAAAACTAGGGGAGAAATACAACGCTATGGCAGGATTTTCCAACAAAAAGTTTGGCTTTTCTAGTTTGTTCCCTCAAACCATGTCAATTTGCTCCCCTGAAAGACAAATTGAAATCTTTATAGCATCAGGGATGTTTTTTTCCAGATAAAGGGGCATATTTTGAACTCTGTGAATTGAATAAAAAACAGTGAGAGCTTTGAACAGTTACCCTGGCACCTGATTTATTTGTCATTACAAAAATCTGTTGCATTGATAGACAGTCTTCTTGATCTGGACACAGGCATACTGTTCCTCATTTGTTATTAAAGTTGCATGGATGCTATTCTTTTTATTTACTACCAGTTTGTTTGGTTTTTTTCCCCTTTTAACATGGAATTCAGGACACTTAATTGAGGTATTGCCCTGTCTGAACCATCACTGAAATTCTAAGTAGAGTTCCTGGGTTAACAAGTCAAGTTTAATATGTGGTGGAATGACATCAGTAGCAAATTAAGACTGCCTTCTTTTAAATTAAGATGAAAAGTGCCTGGGAGTTAAGAGGCCTATGAATTTTTAATTTCTTCAAACTGATTTCAAAGTGAATTTAAGATATCTGCAGCAGCAACTGAAAAATGAACAGCAGTATCAGCCTTGCTGAGCTCCATGTGAGGTACCACACACAGCCAGGTTCTCACCAGCAACTAGATTCTTTCCACCTCTCTCCACTTCTATGCAGTTTCCTGTCCACCTATAACTCCCCCTTTCCCCTTATGCTCAAGGCACTAATTAATCACTTGTGTGGGGTTCTGAGTTTGTCTTGCAAGAAAGGAGGGGTGTTTTGATGATCTTCATGTACAGACTGGATACCAGTAGGTAGATTAAAATTTAGTTGTTCAAATGAGCTGCAGTGAAAGGCAACCTGAGGGATTCAGTTTGCTATGGCTTGCTGGTTCTGGTCAAATTAGCTCATTTGTAGGGAAGCTGGGATGTCTTCACATGGATGTGTGTGTGCGCGCGCGTGCATGTTTGTAAAGTACCTGGAATTGCATGGCCTTATTGCATTATGGTAGAGGGAAATATTAATTGGGAGCATTTAATGGCAGGGGAGAAGTTGAGAGGGGAAAAAAATAGTATATGGATACCTGTATACTTCCTTGGGGCAAAAAAATGTGTAGAGTGTCAGGTCAAGGGATTCTTTTGTTGTATTTCATGCTGGACACATCTACACATGCAATTACAGCACCTGAATAATCTGTGGAGCTTATTGCTCCAGAGTTAATTGCTCTCGGGTGCACCATTTGAATGTGTGCCTGGGAACAATTAACTCTGGAGCAATAAACTCCACAGTTTATTCATGCACAGCATGTGCAGCCAGGGTGGAGCAGCCCTAGTTGGCAAGGAGTCCTGGCAGTCAGCCTGTCAGGCCAGGTCTGCTCTCCCCAGCTCAATGTGCTGTGGAGGGGCTGGCTGGGGCATGAGGGAGATTCATTGTGGGGCTAGTCAATAGGTAGCCAGCTATGCAGCATCTACACATGTGCTGCTGTGGAGTTTTTTACTCTGCAGCAGGACAGTACTCATAGGTGGAGGGAGAAAAAATTATTTGGGACAGTATGCACACTTGGCCCCTCCACAGGTAAACTTGTGGGTGAAGGGATGGGGGAGGTGAAAGGGCCACGGAGGGTGGGGTGCAGATTGAGGCCCCAGTGGTGAGGGAGGGAGTGGGCCAGAGGTAGGGGCTGGGGCGAGTGGGGCCCAGCTGGGCTGGGAGGCTGGCCAACCGGAGCCTGGGTGGCTCATCCAGGAGTGCAGGGGGCTCAGGCGAGCAGGGGGCGCAGCCCAGCAGTGACAGGCACACACCGTTCCTGGGGCAACTGCAGCAGGGAACAAAGCACAGTGCATAGTGGCAGCTGTCCCTGCCCCACACACAGATGGGGGGCATATGCCCCCTGGGCCATTACTGTGGCATGCACAGAAGCAGGAGCCTCCCCCCGACCCCGCACCCCTTGACCATGCCACCACCTGGCCCGGCCAGGGCCCCACCCCCACCACACTCCCTTCCCCATCACTGTGGCCTCAATCTCTCTACCCCCCCAGCCCCTTCTCCTTCACAGAATAGATTGATACTTGCCTGCTGTTCTGGGCAGCCAGTGAGCCACATGATGGGTTGTGATCCTGGTTGTGCGTGCACCCCTCCCCACTGCAGCCACCCAGAGCTCACAGCTGGGTTGCCTTGAGGCCCTAGCCACTTCCCCACATCTAGGGGGGATGAGCCCTGTTTGTCCCAGGCTTTCATCGCCTTTGACAGTACTTGTATTTACAAGCACTATCCTACTGAAGAATAAATTAGCTTACTCCAGCCTGATAGGGGCACATATATAGACATTGAGAAGTTTACCACACAGCTAATTAGTTAACTGGATAGGAAACGTTTATCTAGACCTACCCACTGCTGAGGATTAACCTGAAGTACCATGTCCAGTTTTGAGTACTTGAGGAAAATGGGTAACTTGGGAAAAGTCTAATGGGGATGTAGATTTTATAATTCTTTAAATACCTGAAGGGGGTATTTATAAAAAGAATGTTGATAAATTATTATCTGTGGCTTCAGGGGACAGAACAAGGAATAAAGGTCTTAAAAGGCACCTAGGGAAATTGAGATTGAATATTTGAAATCACCCTCACAGTTAGAAAGTTATTAAACATTGAAATAAATTATGCAGAGAAGTTGTGGAATCTCCATCCTTAGAGGTTTTCAAGAGCAGGCTAGACAAACGCCTGGCTGGAATGGTTTAGATGAGGATAATCCTTCCTTGAGCAGGGGTTTTGACTAAACTATCTCCCAACCATGCTTTGCTATGATTCTATAATATAGCTAAGCCACTGAAACATCTGTGGGTTGCGTCTGGTGTTAGTCTTAGTTGATCCATAATTGCATTCTCTCATGAAAACATAATTATGTTTGGTAAAGTCTGTGAAGATTTTTCTTTTTTAGTGTTATATATGGTGATTTATTCTTTAACTCAAAAGAATGAAAGATGAGTTATGAAACAGATTTGGATTTTTGTTTTTGTTGTTTTGTTTTGTTTATTCCCCTGCTTGTATTTTAAATTTAAATATCAGGACTATTGTCTTATATTGCTTTTGCATATTAGCAAAATATTTATCAGATCTACATAGTGATTTCACCCACAGATTTAATTTAGCCATTTGATGAGGATCTCAAAAGAGCTGGCTGGAACGAACCAGTTGTTAGGGTTGTGTGAAGGTTTATATTAAACAGTGCTGATCAGCTAGAACTGTATCAGGCTCCTTGGCTCTGAGTGATTATTAACACAGCTGCTGCTCTTCAACTAAGAATATGAGGATGCTTTAAATCAGATGCAGTCTTATAATCAGTATTTCTTCTCTCCTCAGGTGAAAAAAAGTGAGATACAACTCGAGCTACAGATTAATATGATGACACTAATTAGGTATGCCAAAGAAAGTACATAGCACAGAATGACTAAGACATTATTTAATTAAAGGTTTAAGGAAAAAAAGGGGAAGTGGATTTGTTTTGGGAATGGGATGTGTCATAAAGAAGTGAAAGGTAGAAGTGTCTTATTGTGAAGTGCTGTTTGCTTAAGAGCTTCTTCAGACTATCCATTTGAGCTGCATTTTTAGATCATCTTATTCATTGATGTTTTAGTTTTGCAAAGTTTTCTACTTCCAAACTACCCCTTAGCATTTTATCAGAGCACCCTTATATCCATGCATAAAACTGTCTTTTAACTATTTGACTGCTCTCCTGGTTACTTTGTTATATGCTTTATTTTAAAAATAAACAGTTCAGAAGTAGCAGCTTTATTAAGAAATATCTGTATGGCTCTGTGCTTATTTGATTCAATGAAGCAGACACTGAAATGCTCTTAAGGGCTCTTGCTTTGTTTTTTTACATAAAATTTCACAGTTAAACTGAATGCTGGGACCCAGCTGTCCATTATAATTATGTTGCAATGACTCAAGCTGGGTGTTTTGTGTTTTGGCTCAGATTGCTAAAGTATTAGCATTTCAGTAGTCACATGGGGCAAGTTCACACCTTTGTTGGTGTTAGTTCATCTCTCTGATTGACTGACTGCTCAGTGTGACAGCAATGCATCTTGGAAACCAGAATATATTAAAATGGCTACATCTTATTTTTCAAAACTGCTCCCTTTTTGTGTACAAATGTATTTGTTTTCTTCACCGAGAAAACAAAATTTTAGTCCTGTGATCACTGCAAATGAACTGTCGTTTTTGCCTACAATTTATTCTGCTTCATGCACCATCAACAAAGTTTTTTTTTTCAGAAATCTTCTGACTTCAGAATATTTCTAGCTGGATGATGATGTAAGAAGGGGAAGGGATGAAAATGGCATTAGAGCTCTGCTTGGGTTTGCAGTCCTGCCAGACAGAGGGACTCTGCGAATGGAATAAATATAACCCAGGAGACACTATGAAAAATTATATGCTGAACCCCATCCTACCATTTCTGCCGAATCACATTTTTTCAGCATTCAACCAGTTTTAGGCTCCTATTTTATACAATTAGATGGGCTAAATTCAAAGCATGAGGGTTTTATGTAAAAAGCTATACCTTAAAAGCTAAACAATGAGCAATTGAAAGCATTGTATAAACAGTTTGAATCTTATTAACAGGATACTAAGATTATAACTATAAGCACTTTGGAAATACCTAGATTTTTATTTTTTTTTAACACAGGTCTTATTGTTAGGCCTGTGCAAAGTGTTCACTTTGGATTCGGATGATTCAGAGGACAGTGATTTGATTCAGTGATTTGAATCACTGTCCAGAATTGATTTAGCTGAATCTGATTTGGAGATTCAGCCTCAGCCAAAGCGGCTCACTCTCAATGGCTGGCCTGCCTGCCCTTCCAGCTTCTGGGTTTTTTTTTTTTTTTTTTTTTAAAGAGCCCCCACTCACTGGCTCATGCCAGGTCGGGGGCGATCCCTGCTGCCCCCCACTGCCCCATACAGCAGAGAGGGGGCTCTTCCATGAGCCCCCAGAAGCCCCAACAGCCACTGCAGCAGCAAGTGAGTCTGGGGGGGTTGGGGGTTTTTTTGTTTGTTTTTAAAGAACCGGGAGCTGGAGTGGGCGGGGCACCCCTGAGGACGGGGGTGCTGGGACAGTGGGCAGGGGGCAGGAGAGCTCATGGCAGAACTCCCCACACAGTGGGAGGCAGTGGGGATCACCCCCCGACCTGGCAGCAGCTGGTGAGTAGGGGCTTTTTATAAAGAGCCGGGAGCCGGAGCCAGGCAGGGCAGCCATGGGGGGGAGGTACTCAGGGGTGCTGGGGAGCAGGCAAGGAATGGGGCCTGCCAGGGGTCCCCCATGGTCCCCTCCCCCATCCCCCCTCTCTGCCCCCCCACTTACCAGCACAGCGTCCGGGTCCAGCTCCTTGTGGCAGTGAGTGGGGACTGCTCAAATCTCTGAAGCTGTCCGAATCTTTTCTAAATTGATTCGGATAGCTTTGAATCAATTTGGACCTTTTCATTGGTCTCCTGATTCAATTCGGATTCGGAGATTCGGCTGCCGAATTGGGCCAAATCTCCTCCAAATCGAATCAGCATCCGAAGCTTCTCACAGCCCTACTTGTTACCAGATGCTAAGCCTACATGGTCAAAAAAGGCATGTCAGATCTGTTAGATCAGTTTGCACGAGGATGCAACATGATCAGAACTATTTACTACTACTACTACTATTTCAATTTATAATCTGCACTATCCAGAAAGGCTGAGCACAGTTTACAATGAAGACAAAAAACCCAAAGCTAAGAAAGAGCAATAGAGTCCTCTTATAACACCCCAAAACTGATATCAGGTTTTATTTGGTTTCAGTTTTATCTACTACAAGCAATTTGAATGGCATATTAACTAGTTACTCAACTGAAGGTCAAATAAAATGGTTGTCAAACCTGACACCACTACCATGCAGGTAATTGTGTTTATTCTTCTTATCAAGTATGTATTTCATCCAGCTAGTCTGAGTAATACACCCGAGCTTTTTGTCTCGAAGATTGGAGCATTAAATCTTCAGTGTGCAAGTTTGTTAACATCATGTTTAAATACTGTGTCCTAATTTCTTTATAAGGCAATGCATCATTGACAAAGAGTGTAAGTAGGACAATGGAAAATGCAAATTGTATTTTGAGTATGTGTATATGCTCATGAAGGCCAGGGTAGTCCTATGAATTCATGGGTGATGTTTTTTCTTAAATCCATATGGTTTTAAAATAAAATACTGTACAGTGAACACAAGCAAATCTAACATAGTGCTGATGATATCATCAACTGCAGAAGGAAAACCTAAGCAGATCAAGCAGTCATCTAAATCTCTTCTGTTTTAACTTACATCCTAACATACAGAAGTATCCGTTCTTTTAAAAAAGGGGTCCTGAGAAGATTCTGCATTAAATTATGACTTTGTATTAACCCAGCTTCCATATTCCAACTTCTGGCTGGAATTAGATATATATAATTATAGTTCCTTTGCATACCCAGCATGAACAACCCTTTATGGTCCTTACATGAGTCAAGAAAATATTATTAGCATTTTGCTAGGCAGAAATGGGATTTAACTGCAGTTAGACATATAATCTCCTACTGGGAAAAAAATAAACTAAACAATAGATCCCAAATAACCAAATTACAAGTAGGAATTTTTTTTACTTAGCATATTTATACCTGTAATATACCTGACCGCAATGTCGACTGTCTTACATATTCATTGCAAACTGGGAGGAAATTTGCTTTGAAATCAGCATTGTAGTGCATTATCATTAATTTCTACTTGCTTCTTACCATGGCAAATGACTTAAAAAAATTATGCAGAAAGCAGGGTAAATTTGTACCTTATAATGGCCTCCTCTACACTTTACAGGTCTTACACATTTAACTGGCTAATCATGTGATTACCTGGGAACAAGCTACACATGCCAAGTAGCTATCACGTCATAAAAAGCTTCAATCAGCTATCAAGTTAGGCCTTGAAAATGTGTACTAACTTTATAGTTGGTAGCTATAGAGCTTTAATTTTCAAGTGTAGTAGCTGGGGGTCCCAGCAGTTGATGGGCCTCCCAGCTGCAGGGGGGCACCAGGCTCAGTTTAAAACCCCTGAGCCCTAGGGATGGTGACAGCTGCACCAGGCTCAGTATAAAACCCCTGAGCCCTAGGGATGGTGACAGCTATGATCCCCAAGGTCTGGGTATCATGCACCCCCAAGCCCTGGGTTTCATGGATGCTGCCATCCCTAGGGGTGCATGAAACTTCCAGGGCCAGATAATCACTGCAGGGGGTATGGGAAACCCCTGGGGCGCAAGGATCATGATGATTCTCTAGCCCTAGGGGTTTCCCACACCCCTGAGGTAGTGGAATTGGCTTGTGGCAATATTATAGCTCTGGGAGTGAATGGGACACCCCTAAGTGGGGAGCTCCCTGGGAGCTTGTTTCTTGACATTGCAGGGGGGGTTCCCAGGATGGATCTATTACATGATCCCATAATCATGGCTTCTGCCATGCATGTGTGGCATAGCAAGAGGCACAACTGTATGAATCATGCATTAGATACCATTGCACCTTTTCCTGCAAGAGTAGAGGAGACCACAGACTGTCTAAATCAGAGATGTATAACAGGAGCTTTCCTAAGCCTAAACTCACTTCATTAGGTGCTGTCTACAAAATTATGACGTGATACAAAACTCTGTTAGGGTTTCCTACAAGATTTTTTCAAAGACCACAATGCATTTCATGTACCCCATTCTCCATTGTCTTGTATGTTAAAGAGTTAAATTTGGGTGCAAAGTGTTTCTAAATCAGAGTGGTAATAGTTAAGGATTAATTTTTATTCACTTCTTCCCAAAAAGTTATTTTTAGTCTGAAATCAGGTGGAAAGCAAAGGGAGGGTGGTACCTTGGCGATGTAATTGATTCAGAGAGGCATGAGTTTTATTGGTAGGTTTTTGTTATTGCCATTTGTTAAAGGTTTGTTAGCATCTGACAAAGCTGTTACCTATGCAAGCCCATGCCTCTATGAACCAGTTAGTCTCTACCAATGCTTTTACATGTGCTCCGGGGCTGAGTGGGGCAGCACTTCAATTAGAGCAGCTTCAAGAGCTGCTTTAATTAAAGCACTGCCATGCCTCATGTATTGGTATCCTTGTGCTTAAAATGGTGGTGGGGGCACTTGAACTTGAACTAAAGCTCATTGGACGAGCTTTCATACAAGCACCCCGCTGCCATTTTTAAGCACAGGGACACTGATACACAAGATGCAGGAGGCAGTAATAGCCATGCTTCAGCAGACTCAATTAGTCAACTCTGCTCCAACGCATGTTGGAACAGCCTCCCTGCTCATGCGAAAGCACCCTAAAGTACCACATTGCCCTGCCTCCCACCTTCCCAAAGTAAAAGATGTTATAATATGCAAGGCAATAGGAAAATCAAGTCTAAAGAAATCAAGGAATTCACCCAAGAGAGAGTAGGGGCTGTAGGCACAATTCTGTGCCACCTTATGCTTCTTGTAAAGTGTAATAGTTGACTTTGTAAAAGCATTTCTATCATTATTCCTGTTTTCAGGAAGGTTTATAGTGTATTAGAAGCTTTAAGCTAATGAGCAGTCCTACTGATTTCATCTGAAGCTTCAGATTCTGAAAAGACTTTAATCAGGTGTTCCTGAGACCTGTAATTGTGAGTACTTTTTCTTTTATTTTAAATGCACCACTTACTTTTTGAAAGGTCTCCTGGCTCTGTAGATGACAAAACCAAAAAAGAACAGAAAATCCTTTGAGCCTATTCAATGTACTTCAGAATGAAAATAGCAAATAATGTGAATCCTGTTTCCCCAGCATTTTTTTTCAGTCTGCTGAACAACAGCTACCCTTTTGTTAGTTTAAATGGATTAGCCAATGCATGTTTCAAATACATATGACAATAATAACATTTAGAATAATTGCAACATATTTCTTCAAGCAGATTAATACAACCACTGGTTTCAGTGGAAATCTATACTAATGGAATCTATGAAGTGTCATTTTAAATCATTTGGAAAAAAATCCCAATAAAGACTTTTTCATGCATGACAAAATTACTGCTTTATATCACAGCTAATACAAGGCTTTTTTTCCCCGGGATTTTTTGTTTTGGAAGATAGATTTTTTTTCTTCTGGTTTCAGAAATGAACAATGTAATAGCACATACAATATTAGGAAAAAAATTAAGTAATTTAAATTAGGCTTAGACTTTAAATCATATACTAAAATGATTTAGTATCAAATGCTAATAAGGCATTTCTACTAAAGTTCCTTTCCTTAGCTTAGACTTGATTTTACAGTACATAATTTTTACCATTTAAATATCCATGCTAGCTTGCTTCATTAGCACTGTTCTCTGTAAAAGAGAGCTTAATTGAGGTTAATTTGCAGAAAGGACTTTTGTGATTAATAATCCAGCTACCATGATAATGTGGTGTGGTTCTCAAATCCTGTGCACATAACCAGGTGTAATCTCACAGGGGTAATTAAGCTAATGATGTATCTGTTAATGTAGGAAAAAAATATCTGGTATAGATTTAAACAGAAAGTGAATGCATTTCTCAAGTATAATTTTTATTAAAGTGTCACTTATCCTTCTATGTCTGTGTTGGGATAAGAGTTAGTTAAGAGATTCATTGTTTCCCGCAGGATTAACCCTCATGCAGCTCTTTCATAGACTTTGGAGTGCAGGTGCAACATTCAGACTCCTAGGGTGAATCTTAGCCCATTAAACTTTAATTTTTCTTTAATGCTCAAACAGGCATTTTTATTGAATAATTTACACATTAAAACACACACCTTTGCTGAAAATATAGCTGCATGAGTTTACCTGGTGCTGTCTGTGCTGTTCATTGGGCCACAGTGATTTTGGTGGGCCTGTTGCTTCATAGGGGGCACAACTACACGAGACACTTGACTGCATAGTAGCCTAACTTACCGCACAGTAAACACACGCATCTACACATACATACACTTACTGTGCAGTAAAAGCCTTTAATAGAATGCAAAGTTGTAAATTTAAGCACAATTAGTTACTGCACAGTTATGCATGTGTAGACATGACCTGAGAAAACTTGCTCCCAGGCCAGCCATACCACTAGGGTGCTGGCCTGAGGATAGCCTCAAGCTCCAGGCTGGGAGCCTCTCCTGCCCCAGAACTGGGCTGCCTTTGTATGCTTGAAGATAGGTTGCAGATACAGGTGGACCTAGATAGGCTGGCAAGTTGGGTGGATTGGAACCAGATGAAGTTCAGCATTGAGAAGTATAAAGTGCTCCACCTGGGGACAAACAATCCCCAACATACTTACAGGCTTGATGGTGCCAAACCGACTAGAACCATGACTGAAAGGGACCTAGGGGTAATAATAGACCATAGTATGAACATGAGCCATCAGTGCGATGCTGTAGCTAGCAGGGCAAACAATCAACCAATGCATTTCAAGCAAAACCAAGGAAGTGATTCTTCTGCTTTATTCAGTATTGGTGAGTACTGAGTCCAGTTCTGGGTGCCGCACTTCAGCAAGGAGATGGAAAAGCTTGAGAGAGTCCAGAGAAGAACCCCCTGTATGACTGGAGACTTTCAAGACAAGCCACACAAGGAAAGGCTGAAAGACTTGGGCCTCTTCAGCCTAAAAAAGAGAAGGCTGAGAAAGGACTTGGTAGCAGTTTACCGCTACATCGGGGAGTACATCAAGGGCTCAGTGAACAAATGTTTACCAGGGCACCCTTGGGGAAAACCAGAAGTAATGGCCAGAAACTCTTCGAAGACTGTTTCAGGCTTGACACTAGGAAAAACTCCTTCACAGTCAGGGTGTCCAGACTGTGGAATAAACTTCCTCCAGAGGTGGTGCAATCACCTACCCTGGAAATCTTCAAGAGGAAACTGGACGGTCACCATGTTGTGGTCACCTGACCCACTGCCTTTCCTGCCTAGTGCAGGGGGGGCTGGACCCGATGATCTTGCGAAGTCCCTTCCAGCCTCTTACAATCTATGAATCTATGGCAGCTCCTGCCTCAGGCATTAAAAGCCTGCACGCACATCACCAGGGAGCCTGAGGCTACTTCAGACCCTGTGTCCCCCTGGGCAGGCCACAGCCTAGTTATGCCCATCTGCCTGCACGCTAGTGCTGCTTCCTGGTACTGCACTGCCACATGACTGCCAGGACCACACCATCCAGTCCCACAGAGTGCTGCAGGCTGCTGCAGCCTCCGGTCAGGCCTGTCAGCCTCTAGGCCCAGCTGTAGGCAGCTTCTGACCAACAGGGCCAGCTCCACCTGCCTGAAGCGCACCCCCAACAGTTTGCCTGGACCCTGCAGGTGCTGCAGGGCATTGCCTATGCCATGCGGGTTCCAGTCCTGTGTTGTGTTCCTGCACTGGGCACTGCAGGCAGCTGTCCAGGCCTGGCAGCACAGGAGCAGCTATGTAAGGGACCAGAGAACTGGCACAGGATCCTCAGAGGCATCCTCCACACCCAAGCCCATGCCCACATCTGTGCCTTCCACCCTGGTCCCCATCTGGTCCAAGGAGGAAACTGGTGACTTCATGGCTCTGTGGAGTGAGGCAGAGGTGCAGCACTAGTTTGAGTGGGGTAGGTACTCCAGCGCCTACATCTATGAGGCGCTGTCAGGCCAGATATGGGAGTGTGGGAACAACTGGTTGGCACAACAGTGCTGCATCAAGGTCAAGGCCTTGTGGGCACAGTGAGTCACTGTGACTGACCACAATCATCAGTCCAGCAGTGCCCACAAGCCCATGCTTTTTATGCAACAACTAGATACCATCCTTGTGTCCTGGGGCCCAGGCCATAGCTGTGCTGTCTACAGCAGCATGGGTGGCCTGTATGAGTCCCTGCTCTGGTCTGGCATCTCCAGTGACACATCACTGGAGATGGGACCTCGGGCATCCAACAGCCCATCCCACCAAGCTCCCCAGCTCCACTCTACATCAGCAACTTGGAGAGCCTGAGCCAGTGCCTGCTTTGCCAGCTTCACAGCCCCAGGGCTAACCATGAGGCACGGCTGACCATGACACCACTGCCCAGCAGCAGTGCCAGGTGCTCCTTGGGGGAGGCCCCTGGTCAGTCATGTGCACACCATGCCCCACTGTCCAAAGACACTGTCTGGAGCTGCATGCTGTTGCCAACAGCCAGAACCAAGTGAAGCTACCAGCCATGCCATCCCCAGCCACTTGGTAAGCTAGGCACTGCAGGGGGGAGGGCCTTCCCCACCCCTGCCCCTGCCCATGTCCCCTGTCCAGCCCATCCGCACTTCCTTGGCCCTGGGTTCCCCCCTCTACAGCATACAGGGAAGTGGAAGATGGTGCAGAACTTTATTGAACAGCCTGTACTCCCACACCTAGGCAAGCATGGACCTCTCACACACTGAGAAATGCATCAATGCTGGTGCTGATGTCCTCCTCAGCTATAGGGTCAGGGACATGTAACACAGCCACAGGTAGCCCTCCAGGAAGCAGTGAAGGTTGCAGTGCAGCTTGGGCTTGCCCCTGTTCTGTCATAGCTCAGGGTCCCATCCCAGATGTGCAGGTGTGCCCAAGGCCCCATAAGAATCAACAGTAGCAGGGCATATTGGGTCAGGCACCCCTCAGTTCATGTAAACAGCTCCTCGTGCACTGCACAGGGCATGCACAGTGTGGGGGCATGCTCAGGGCACAGTGGTGGTGTATTGTGGGGCTGGCCCTGGGGTACCTCCCCAGAGAGGCCCCCTGTTGGAAGAATGTGGGCATGGGCACTCCTAATCATCTAGGAGTGCTATGCCCCACAAGCCCAGGCACTGTGGGCTGGGTGACAGTGCAGCAGAGTGGGTGACCTGCAGGAGGAGGAGGCGGGGCAGTGGGGTCTGGAGCTGTGGCAGAAGGTGCTGCCAGAAGCTTGGTATGTCCCACCCTGGGAGTGGGGTGGGGGAGGCAGACTGCCTGTGGCCAGTACCCAGCAGCCTGCTGGTCCCTCAGGTATGAATGGGAATGGGGGGCTCATCCAGTAGCCACCTGGACCCAGGCCTGCCTGGCCAACTTACCATGGTCCCTGTGGATGCACCCTGCCTGGCCAACTTACCATGGGCACCCATACGCCTGACCTCTGATCTGTGGCTGGGCAGCATGTGGCCCCTGATATAGAGTATATTATCTGAGAAATCTTGCAAACTCTCACAAACAGCTTCTGTCTCATGGCTCTGCAGTTCCTACAGCTGCACATGGGGGAGAGGCAGCTTCTGGCCAGACGGGATGTGACCTCAGGGTTGTTGCCATGCACAGCTGGGACCCTGTGGATGCACTGGCTCTGCCAGAGGTGGACACAGAACCACACCTTCCTCTTATAGTGGCTAGTGGTGGTGTTGGAGGACTGGCTGGAAGACTCACAGGCCTGGTGAGTGGAGGACATGTGATTCTGGGTGGACTGGGATCTCTGGGCACAGCTCCTGGCCGTGGAGCACAAGTGGCTTGAGTTACTGTGGGAGCAGAACATGATCCTGGCCCAGGCAATACAGATGAAGACCGCTGGACACTGAAGAGTGCTGGACATTGTTCTGGCCCTGATGGTCACCTTTATGCTGCCTGCTGCCTGGTCCCCAACCCTAGCCCCACCTGCCCCTTGGCAGCCACCCACCACTCAGCAGTAGGCCCCAACGTGGGCCTGGGAAGAGAGACTGTGCACCTCCAGCAGCCAGGAGTTCCTGGCTTGGCCCTTGCCCCTGGTGCTTCTCCACCCAGCCCCCCTGCCTGCTTGCCCTGGCTCCACATAGGTGTGCAGCTGAAGCTGCCTGCAGTGGGGCCAGGACTGCATGCTGACCCTATTGGCCCTGAACACCAGCTGCCAGAGGGGGAGCTGCCTGTGCCATAGGACCAGTGGCTGTCATCACCCCCGGGTAAGCTCCCCTCTAGATGCACTCATTGCAGTATTTGCCCCCATGGGAGAAGAGACATGCTGGGGTGCTGAGTGTCTGTCCCTGGGCTCTACCCCCTAGGCACCCCCACCCTATGTCCCCCCACCCCAGGACACTATACAAAGCACTTTGTAAATAGTTTGAACAGGGAAGAGGGTGTTTTATTGTTGGTAGGTGGTGTGGGGTGAAGGGGTTCTGTTTGTTGGAGAGGGAGTGGGGCTCTGTTTGTTGGGGAGGAGGAAGGGGTCTGTTTGATGCAAGGGTAATAAAAACTGGGGTGGTTCAGGAGGTGGGTGGGGGCCTACTGCACCCAGTGCCCTGGGAGTGTAAGAGGAGGTGGAGGGGCCTACTGCACCCAGTGCCCTGGCCTCTGCTGGCAAGTGTGTGGCTCACCTGAGCTCTTGGTGGGTGGGGCCTGCTGCTGTCACAGGTGATGCTCTCACTGCCACGCATTGTCTGTCAGCTGCTCCTTCTCCACCCAGGCCTCACAAAACAGCTCCCCCGGGTCTTGCAGATCTTATGCAGCATGCAGGCTGTGATGGTGACCTGGGAGAAGTTGTCCTTGGCAACCTCAAGGTGGGTGTTGAGGGAGCACCAGCATCCCTTGATCCCAAAGGTGCACTCTGCCAGGGCATGGGTCTGGCCCAGGCAGTAGTTAAAGTGGGTCTGGCAGGGTTCCAGGTGGCTGGTGTATGGCCACACAAGCCAGGGCAGGAGTGGGTAGGCAGGGTTCCTGATGAGGAGAGGCAGTACCATGATGGTCCTTTGCTGCAGATCCAGCAGCCCTGGTGTGAAGTGCCCACTCTCCACCAAGCCCGGCAGGCTGGAGTTCTGAAACATGTGGGCATCACAGGTGCTACCTGCTCAGTCGGCACTCATGTTCACGAAGGCACTGCAGCAGTCTATGACACCCTGAAGCACCATGAAGTGAAATCCCCTGCAGCTGTAATAGGGGCAGTCTCTATGGGGTGAGCAGGTGATGGGGATGTGGGTCCCATCCAGGGCCCTGATGCACTGGGGGAAGCCTAGGGTATGGAACCCTGCTGTCACTGCCAGAGGGTCATGCACATGGAGCGTGGTGTGCCCCAGCATATACTGGAGGGTGCCACACACCTCCAGGATGGCCTCCTTTGTGGTGGCCTTGCCCATGCCAAAGAGGTGGCTGACATACTACTGGCTGGTAGGAATGGCCAGCTTGAGCAAGGCAAGGCACAGCTGGGTGTCTGCAGTGAGAGGTGGCTGCATGGCAGTGTCCTGCTGCTCCAGGTGGGGCCCGAGCTGCTAAAGGAGGTCCCAGAAGGTGGCCCAGGTCATGCAGAGGGCCTCCAGCCACTGTTTATCATCCTAGGTGGGCTGGATGATATAAAGTCACCATTCCTGGCTGGCTTGGTGAACCCAGAGGTGGCAGGGCTGGAGTCCTAGGTGGGTGATGGTGGTCCCAGTGGTGTCACCAACTGGGCCCTCATTGGCATCCCTGCTGGTGGCAGCTGCATGACAGTGGTGGTGGCCCTGGGACAGCACACTGTGGTCAGGCAGATGGTCACTGCACAGTGGGGAACTGGTCAGGCCCAGACAGCTGTGGGCCAAGCGGTGGTCAATATGACATCAGCAGGAGCCCAGGGTGCTGAACATCGCTGCCAGGGGCAGGGACTGGAGCAGCCACAGTGCAGGAAGGCAGAGCCTTTTGAAAATGGCTGCCAGCTGTTGGTGGAGCCTGGAGCTCCCCCTAGTGGTGGCAGAGGCTGCAAGAAGTTTGGTGCTAAGAGCAGCAAATCTGCTGACTAGTCTCTGTCTATGTATATGCCTGCCTGGGAGCACTTAACACAGAAGTTTACTCCTAAGTCAACTGAGCCCAGATCATATGCTCTGGGTGTCTCAGAAATTGCATACAAAAGACCTGTTGCTTCATGCGGTCAAATTCAAGCTTGACCATGTTACAGTGATTTAACTTTAATCCTTTCCTGGTTGTGAGAATTTTGAGAAAAAGAAAAAATAAACCCATACATACAGAGGATTATCTTTATTATTCCTATGTATTAGAGCAAAGGGAAATTTAGTGTACATGGAAGAGCTGTCCCTTTCCCCTTCGTCCATTACCCTGCTCTCTCTTACCAGCAGTTAGGTTACCTTCAGGGGGGAAAAAAACATAAAGAAGGGAGGAAAGATGCATAGAGCTAGCAGAAACATTTCAGTTGTGGATATCTGTTGCTTTGGAAGGAGAAAATGGGTCAGCGACTGATTTGTATTCTGCAGGCAAACCAGGGAGAGCAACCCCATAGCGTAGTTAGGGAGCAGTGCCTGTAGAAAGGAAGAAGCATTCCTGTCTTAGCACTATTCATCCATACTTCCTTTTCCTGGATCTGCTAGATCTTCTGGCTCTTATTTCTTGCATAAATGGAAGGCAGTATAGGTCTGTGAATTGTACAGGATCTCTATAACATTTCGGGATGAAATTCTGTTAAGAAACTAATTTTAACTACTTTTGAGATGGTTGGTCAAAGAATTAGAGAATGGCTAAAAGGACAAATAATTAACATATGTTCATGAAGTTGAATGAGACTGAATCCAGGTGTGAAGCTTTCTAACTTTGATGGTCAACTAAAATCCAGCTGTGTGTGTGTGTGTGCATGCAGTGTGGGGGATTGGGGGTTTGTTTGTGTTTGCTTATCAGCTACTTGTGCAGAATTTTCTGACTTCCAGAGAAACTGGTCCAAAATAAGAAGGGTACTCAAAACATATGAAAAGTTGGCTGACCAGTTCCCTGAAACAGACTGGAAAAGGGTCTGGGAAAAATTATGGAACAGATTAGATTTTGATATCAAAAGAGGGTGAGAGGTGCTATTTGCAGGGTCCAAAAGCACTAGAAGAGTTTCACAGGTATAAAGATTCTCCCTCTGGCCCTATTATGAGAAGGTAATATTCGTCACAGAAATGTCTTGCCTTAAATCTGTAATCAGAGAGGCATATCAAGCTAGCCCACAAGTTAGAAGTTTAAGTGGGGTTTCACCAAAGATTCCAAAGGTGTAGGAATGAGGTAGCTGAGTTTGAGGTCATCTTGGTTTTTAAGGTTAGGACAGAAGTTTCATAAATGATCGGAAAACGGTTCAAGTCTGTAAGATAACAGAAGTTAAGTGCACTTAAATTACTTTTCAAAATGGCTGAAGCTGGTTTAAGCTAAACCTGGATAAATGGAGTATCAGACTTAACTGATTTAGGTTAAATCGGTTTATTGAACTTCTGTCCTAGATCCCCTTCAGATTCAATATAACTCAGTCCCCCAGTATCCCAGGATGCTTTGACCCTCCCCCACAAAGCCCTTCTTGGGTGGGTGGGCTACCCTTGGCCTAACCTGTCTGCTCCAGCCAAGCAGGGAGGCCATGTTCTAGTGCCTTCCAATGGTTTGGACCACTGCAGGCACATAGCTGCATTTCCAGAATCAAAAGTGGATGTCTGTTCATTTGCTTATCAGTTCAAGATACGCAACTTAGACTACCATGAAGATTGAATCAATTAAGCCTCAGGCTAAGTACAGACAGTCAAAAAGCCTATGTGAAAGAGTTTCCCAAGAGTTAATTCTGTGTGCTTAACTATAATGTTCTATTAATACTTTCAAAACAGAACAGGGAAAATGAATTCAAAATGATTGTTGATTGGTTAAATGTTGCCTCTTGTATTTATAACTGTCTTAGAACTGACATTTTTTTCATCAATAGTTGTTGAGAGTATGTTTAGAAACTCATTGTTGAAAGCATTTAAGCTGCAGACATTTTAATTAAACACACAGGTATACTCACTGTATTTTACTTTAAGACGACCTACTTAATATTCCACATATTTAATACAGTCTAACATGTAACTTCAACCTTAAAGGAAGTTTTGAGGAAAAATGTCATGGCTTTTTTCTCCCAATAATATTAACTCAATTGAAATATTTTAACAAAACTGGGAGGTGGGGGAAAAACATTTTAAGATGCAAGATTTTACATGAAAATACATTACCCTGAAACCTAACAGGGTTTTTCAATACCAACCAACAGATGGGGTTGAAATCCACTATCACTTGGCCTATAAACAATCCACTAGAGAATTCTCTGTTAACTGTTTCTGGGTCATATGCTTTTGAATATGAACTTAAAAGGATCCTCAGAAAATATTTGGTGTGGTTGCATAGAATGTACTCTTTCCTTGAATGTTTCTTGCAAGATGATGCGTTCATAAGAAATGTTTGTAAAGAAATGATAGTTGATAAAATCTTGTATGCCTATTTTAAAATTTCATTTGTATCTGATGTATTTTAGTTTGTGCTATATACAGTAGTGGGGGATGGTGTACGTATGTTTAGCATTACACAACTGAAACTGGGCATAGCTTGTCTACCTATGAGTGTTTGGATTTACCTTTCAGATATGTAACTAGGTTAAATTTCGCCATCTGTTTAATAGGACCTGTGCCAAATATGGTACCAGGCAAATCTCATCAGTTTTGGCTGAGTTTCATAATGGTAACTTTAAATAAGGCAAACAGAATGTGGCCAGAAAGAGCTTGAGTTGTGGTTGTCTTTGTAATCTAAGAAAAAAGTCCTTAGTTGACACTTTTGCACTAAAATAAATAATAGACACATGGAAGCATAGGTCTGGAAGGGAACCCCGGGGTTATCTAGTCCACCCCCAGCGCAAAAGGCAGGGTGAACTATTTCTATAGCATCCCACACAAATGCTTACCTGTCCTCTTCTTGAAAACTTGTCCAAGGTTGCAAGGCAGAATAGTTGCCTCCCTCTTCTTTATAGCAGCTTTTTATACATTTGAAGACTACTATCATGTTCCTCCTCAATAACATTTTCTCCAAACTAAACATACCCATCTTTTTCAGCTTTCTATTTGTACAGCTAGGTTTCCAACCACTTTGTCATTTTTGTCCCTTATGTCCAGCTTCTCTATATTCTCTGTGACAGGTATTCTAGGAGCTTCATGAATCTTTTGGCTTGCCTAGAAAATACGTAGTTGGCCCACCTTTCGAAAACTCGCCTGTCACATTTTGATGGGAGAATACAGAAAATGGTAAACAAAAGAAAGGTCACTAGCATATAAACCGAGGTCGATGGCTGGGATTATTATAGCAGTACTCACACTACAAAAGGGTTCACTTAGAACCAAAGTAGATTGGATTTAAAGTCACTTTGATAAATATACTGGCCGTCATTTAGTCCATTTTAAAGTCAAATTTTCTATAAATTCCTCACAGCTTCTAGCCTTTTTACATCTGGATCAGTTGCTGCCTTCTGCTTTAAGAAGAAAACTCACACCACTCTCATTGGTAAGTCTTCTCCACTTGCACCTAAGCAGCGTCTCACTCTCTTAATATTTTAGTAAAGTTCTGCGCCTCAGCGCAGATTTCAGCAACCATGTTCAGCCTCTTCTTCACTCTCCATCCCCTTCTGGGGAACTAACTGTTCCAGTATGAAACTAACTGCTCTGCTGGCAGTTTTTAGCTGTTTCCTCCTGTCATTCATTTCTGGCGCTCATTTTCTTTCTTTCATTTCAGGTGTGGAGTTTTTCAGACTGAGCAACGCAGCCTGATGACATCATCTCCCTGCACTCAGTCCCCCAGACTCCTGGTGAGTGAGCGCTCTAAATACTTCCGTAACAGGGTCAGAGCTATTCTCCCTATTACATCCTCCTTAACAGTATAAGCCCAGAACTGTACACAGTAGGGCTGTGCAGAATGGCAGCTTTCCATTTTGACCAGCGTTTTGATGGAACAGTGTTGCGTTTCATAGTTTCTAGGGTCGGAAGGGACCTGAACAGATCTGTCACAACCCAAAGGGTGTGATTTTTGTTTGTGTGTGCTTCGGCACTGCTAAATTGTTCCCGCTAAATTGCAGCTGCTTTGCACGGTGGAGTTTTCTGCTGCAAAAGAGAACCCCGGTGCAAGGGAGAATTTCCCGCCAATTTGTAGCTTTCTTTGCAGGGTGCATTTCTTTGTTGCAGCACAGAAATGCTCGTTGCAAAGATTTCCCGCCATTTGTATGCTAATTTGAGCCCCATTATTGGCCAGTTCTAAATTATTCACACGTGGCGGCTAGTGATTGGCTTGCTAGCCGTATAAAAGGCTTGAGTGGTTTCCGCCCAAGTTGGAGGACTCCACGAACACCGGGAGGAGGAGACTTCACGCTGTGTGAAGATCTCTAAGTGCTGTGGATCCTTACGGACCCAGCACATTTCAAGCAGGCAACAGAGGTCTGATCAACTTCTAGCCTCTCCCCGTCGCCGAGCGCAGTCCAGACGTATCCCTTCCCACGCGCAAAAGAACCGGACCCCCACGACCATCTTTGGTGTAAGTAAACAATCTTTAAAACTACCGCTAAGCATTTGTGCCTAATTCCAGCTCGTCGCGCTCCCTCTCCAATCCAGCGTGCCCGGGCTGCTGGCCACAGCCCACGTGCAGCACGAAAAAGGGCTCGGGTCGCTCCCGTCCCGCACAAGATCAACAAGTCCGACCCCCGGCCCTGGGCAGGAACAAGTGCTGGGATCATAATAACCCAGCCAGATACCTATCCAACCTCCTCTTGAAGACCCCCAAGGTAGGGGAGAGCAACAGTTCCCTTGGGAGCCCATTCCAGAGTCTGGCAGCCCTGACCTTAAAGTAATGCCTCCTGATATTTAGCCTGAACCTGTTCTCAGTCAATTTGTGGCCATTATTCCTTGTTATCCCAGGTGGTGCCTAGGGGAACAGAGCCTCACTTATTTTCTGCTGGTTCCTACTGGTGAGTTTATAAATGGCCACCAGATCCCCTCTCAGTCTTCTCTTGTGGAGGCTGAATAGATTCAGGACCTTCAGTCTATCTTCATAGGGCCTGGCCTGGTGCCCCCTGACCATGCGAGTGGCCTGTCTCTGCATCCTCTCACAGTTAGCCACATCCCTCTTGAAGTGCGGCACCCAGAACTAGATGCAGTATTCTAACTGCGGCCTGACCAGTGCCGCATAGAGAGGACGGATCACCTCCCTGGACCTGCTTGTGATGCATCTGTAGATGCATGACAAGGTGTGGTTAGCCTTACTGACCACGTCCTCGCATGGGCAGCTCATGTCCATCCTGCTGTCAACAATGACTCCAAGATCCCTTTCAGCCACTGTGTTGTTGAGAAGGGTGTTCCCTAGCCTACAGGTATGTTGCAGGGTCCTTCTCCCTAGATGCAGCACCTTGCACTTGTCTGCATTGAATTACATTCTATTCTCATCCGCCCACCTCTGTAACCTGTCTGGATCTAGTTGGATTCTGCCCCTCTGCTCCAGTGTGCCCACTTCTCCCTACATCTTTGTGTCATCAGCAAATTTGGACAGCATGCTTTCCATGCCCACCTCCAAGTCACTTATAAAGATGTTGAATAGCACAGGCCCGAGGACTGAGGCCTGGGGAACTCCACTGCCCACAACCCTCCAGGTTGAAAATCACCCATCCACCACCACTCTCGGGGTGCGACCATCGAGCCAATTTGCCACCCATCTGACTGTGTAGGCATCAATGCCACAGTCTCCTAGCTTTTTTATGAGAATGGGGTGAGAAACAGTGTCAAAGCTCTTTTTGAAATCCATGTAGATGACATCCACCTCAATACCCTCATCCAAGGAATTTGTGACCTGGAAACAAGGGTGGTCAGGCAGGATCTGCCCACAATGAACCTGTGTTGGTTGCCTCTGAGCATTACCTCCCATGCTGGGCCCCTGCAGATGTGTTCCTTGATAATTTTCTCAAAGGTCTTCTCAAGGACCAAGGTGAGACTAACTGGCCTATAGTTACCCAGGTCCTCCTTTCTCCCCTTCTTGTAAATGGGGAACACAGTGGCCTTTTTCCAGTCCTCTGGGACCTGCCATGCCAGGGCCCTGCTATCACCTCCACCAATTCACTCAGTACCTTTGGATGAAGAACATCCGGACCTGCTGATTTATACACGTCCAGCACCTCCATGAGTTCCCTAACTAGACTGTCCCTGACCCTAGGCATGGCATCATGTCCCCTGAGCCTGTCCATAATCCTAGTGGGAGAGTTGTCCCAGTCCCTGCTCAGAAATATGGAGGCAAAGAACTCATGGAAGATATCAGTTTTTTCCTTTGCTGCAATCACCAGATTGCCAAGCTTGTTCTATAGGGGCCCCACATTACCTGGTGCCGCCTTCTTACTCCCTATGTATTTGAAAAGGGACTTTTTGTTATCCCTAATTCTGGTTGCCAGCCCTAGTTCTGTCTCTGCCTTGGCCTTCCTAACCACCTCCCTGCAATCACGAGCAACAGAGATGTAATCCTTCTTGGTGATTGCCCCTTGATTCCAATGATTGTATGCCACCTTTTTTGCCCTTAGGCCCTCCTGGATGCCTTTACTGAGCCAAGGGGGTGTTTAGCACTCTTGTCTCCTTTGGTTCGCATTGGGACTGACTCCCTCTGAGCTTAGCGGATCGTCTCCTTAAGAAACAACCACCTGTCCTGGACTCCCATCTCATTGAAGCTCTGAGTCCCTAGTGTCTCTATTTCTAATCTCCTTATCTCATTGAAGCCCATAACAAGGACCCAGAATCTCTTCCTCTGGGTGTTCCAGCATTGCTCAGTTTGTGCCGTGCGTGGAATGGCATTGGCTCCTCTGGAGTCATTCTCACCTGCCTCCTCTTCCAGTGCAGCCAGGGCCTTGTACCTGTTCCCTAGTTGTACCAGGGGGGCCGACACTGTGGCAGCACGAATAGCCCTGGCCCTGGTGGTAACCATCTGCCATACCATTGTGTCAGGTCCCTCCTGGGTGGCCATTCCACTAGGTACTGGACCCTGCAGAGAATGGAAATACCGGTCAATTTTGTCCTTGGCAGCCCTGATTCCCCTCATGCTGAACTCTGCCTGGAGTTCCCTCACCTGCCCCTCCAGGGCCCGAAGGTGGGCACACGTGGGACAGGCGAGAGCACTCCTGCGTCCCACTCCTCCCCCAAGCTGTAGAGCCCGTGCCAGGCAGCCTCCATAGATGCGGGGGGAAGGTGGCTCTAACCTTCCCGCAGGTTCCATCTGGGTGGAGGCCTCAGAGGAGACCTGGGCAGACAGCGTCACCGGGGCTGGGTCCCTGGCAGCCCGCCATGTTCTTACCATTATTGTAGAGATGAAGTGTCTTCCTCTCTCCCCTGCTGAATCCTCTGACCTGGCTTCTCCTGCTTGCCCACCTTGCGCAAACGCTGGCACACCCTTACAGAGGGTGTGTACACCCATGAACTGGCCTGCGAACTGTCTGGAAACTGTTCCTGTTGGCGGTCCTGGTTCGCTTGGTCCATGGTCACAAAATTGAATTTTGTTTTGATTTGAAACAGCTGTTCCATTCTGTTCCATTGAAACATGGTCAAAACAGCAAAACTGTTTCGACATTTCACCCATAGGATATAATGGGGAAGGACAAACCAGCCTATAACTTTGTCATTTCTAGCCTGATTTGGATGAAACTTGCAGAAATGGTAGCACCTTCTGAGGGCATGAAGTCTACCATGTTTCAAGGAAATAGGTATAGGGGGTTTGCAGAAACTGCACCCCAAATTCTTGAAAGCGTCACTCATGTCACGTCTATGAATTAAGCCACAGTGGAGTCAAAACTGCAGGCATGCTAGCCCCTGCTGGGGCCATAAATCCTGCCAAGTTTCAAGGAGATAGGTGTGGGGGTTTGGGGGAAACTACACCTCAAGCTGCAGACAAACAAAACTCATGAAATGGGTGACTGTGTGTGTTAAGGTGCAGCAGGGTGAAAGCTGCAGGCCTGCTAGCCCCTGCTGCGGCCACGAAGCCTGCCAGCTGTCAAGAAGATAGGTGCAGGGGCCTCTGGATTCTGGGGCCCTGAACCTCTGGCTGCTGACAGGCAAAACTCGTGGCTTGGATGCTTGTGCAACTGTGTCTGTCTTGGGGAATGGGGGAGGGTGGAGAAACTACTGCAGGCCTGGCTGCTAGGCCCTGCTGCAGCCATAGCCTGACAGCTGTTAAGGAGATAAGTGCAGGGGGGTTCTGGGGCCCTGCACCCCTAGCTGCTGACTGGCCAAACTTGTGCAACTGCTGCCACTCATCAGGCTGCAAAACTGAAGATCCCCCATCACTTGCCACCCCAGACCACATTCAGTGTCACCCATGTCATGAGTTTTGCTTGTCCACAGCTTGAGGTACAGTTTCCCCCAAACCCCTGCACCTATTTTTGTGAAACTTATCAGGCTTTGTGGCCTCAGCAGGAGCTAGCAAGCCTGCAGTTTTGACCCCACTGTGGCTTAACACATAGACGTGACATGAGTGATGCTTTCAAGAGTTTGGGGGGCAGTTTCTCCGAACCCCCTGAACCTCAAGTTACCTCCTTGTAACTTGACAAGCTTCATGCCCTTAGAAGGGGATACCATTTCTGCTAGTTTCATCCAAATCAAGTTAGAAATGATAAAAGTTATAGGCTGTTTCAATCTTCCCCATTATACCCTATGGGCAAAACGTCGAAACAGCATTGAAACGGTGAAATATTTCGACTTACCTCATTTTGTTTCGAGGCTGTTTTGACCATATCTGTTTCATTTCAATTTTGCTATTTCAAAACTCGAAATGAGTCAAAACAGCGTTGAAACAAAACTGGCAGTGAAATTTTGCACAACCGTAGTACACAGTACTCCACCTGAGGCCTAACCAGAGTGTTACTATCATTTCCTGTATTCTACTTGCAATACTTACGTTAATGCAGTCCAGAATTGATTTTTTTTAACTATATGTTCTCAAAAGTGTTGGTATAAGTTACTCCTTACTGAAGTTAAAAGTAGGCTGCTGCATACTCAGGATTACTGAGTATCTTGGCATTTATTTAGGAGCCTACAATTGGACTTTGGAGAACAGCTTTAGACTCCAAGTTTTGAAACATTTTGGGCAGTTTCTTTTCTGTTACCCATCTTTCTTTGACAGGATTATTGTTTGTGAAGGAAGTACATCAAATATCAATTAACAGCTTTTAGTAGTTTTGAATTATATTTTCTAAATTGTACATGTAAGTAGCTTATTAAAAGTGTGAGGAGACAAACAGGTGTATTTGGTTCCGTATTTCTCAGTGGTTGACATTCCTGTTTGTGTAGGTATGTGAGATATCATAGCTATATAAAATATGTGAAAAAGAGAAACCCCTTTAAAAAGGGTATATATATCATCTCTACAATGCTGTTCAGGCTTCAGACCCCCCAGCAGCATGCTGCATGCCACCACACAGCAGGCACCACCCCCATTGCATTGTGCCTCATGGATGACCTTTGGGTCATGCGGGGTCCCTCTTAGCTCTCTGTTCAGGAAATCCTTCAGCTCCATAGGCTGCATTGCCCCATCTGACCCCCAGATGCAGGGGGAGGCAGCAGAAGTCAGAGGAGGGAGGAGGAACCTGGAGACTCAGGCAGCAGGAGAACAATGGGGGAATGGTTCTTGAGAATTCAGGGACCACAAGTTAAGCCTTGGGGGCCTCATGTAGCTCACAGGATGACAGTTGGATAACGCTGGTAAAAGAGTGAAGTACTATAGTCAGCAGCCCCTTGATATGAGGATGGCAGTCTTCCAGTAAATAAAGGAGTCATCAGTCAGTCTGTAGATGGCTGAAGAGGCCAATCTGAGATCTACACGTTTGACAGCAGACATGGCAAATAGTTCTGGGATGAAGAAGTGGGTCCTGGTAATTTGCTCATAGCTTTTTCTCTGTCTGTCTTGTCTATCTACTTCCATTGAGAGGGGAGTTTGCTTGAAGTGATCAATACCTCGCTGTACCTCATGATGTCACTGGGGACAATTCAGTGCTCGAGTTTCCCAAGTATTGATGTTAATGTTGTGTTTGTTCAGAATGGTCTTCAAAATGTTGTTGAATCTCTTCTTTTGCCCATATTTAGAGTGGTGACCACTGGTGAGTTAGGAATGTAGTACCTGTTTTGGGAGCTAGTTGTCAGGCATCCTTATGACGTGTCCTGTCCAACAGAGCCAGTGCCAAATAAACATGGTTTCAGTGTTGATAGTTTGCTTGAGCCAGAACACTGGCATAAGGGCTTTCTAGCTTAAATGATCTAAGATCCTTTTCTACTTCCCCAGTCAGCATGGACAAAATAAGAGTGCTCTACCTATCTAAGCTTACTTGAAATTGTAAACTAATATTTTTGGAAGCTTAGTTAAGGAGTATGTGTCTCTAAATACAGTTCTGGCAGGATTCATGAGGCATATATGGTAAGCCAGACTTTTTCTGGTATTTTTGATCTACCTGGAAGTAGAAGATATCAGAACCAGTGGGTGCATCTACATGAGACATTTACTGCTCCACAGTAGTAGACTAATTAGCTAATTAGTAGACTAATTAACTCCATAGTAAACATTGCATGTCTATACATGTTCCCCTGTTAGGCTGGAGTAAGCTAATTAAGTCTGCAGCAGAGTAATACTTATAAATAAAAGCACTATCCTGCTTCAGAGTGTTTTACTGTGCAGCAGTACACATGTAGACACTGGAAGGGCTGGTTGGGGTAGAAGGGTGCTTCAGTGCGGGGGCTGCCTGACAGCTAGCCCCATACTGAAGCATCCTTGTGCCCCAGCCAACCGCTCTGCACCATGTTGAGCTGTGGGAACCAACTGTCCCCACAGCTGTTGAGCCCTGGACCAACTGTGGCTGCTCTGACTTGGTACCACAGTCCTGGGAGCACATGTAAATGTGGCACCCAGAAGCAATAAACTCCAGTGTGATAAGTGCTGGAGTTTATTGCATCACATGAATATGTACATATAGACACACCCAGTGTGTCTCTTCTAATTAGTTATCTATTCTTGTTTTGCTAGCTCTGGGCCCACAGGTAAACTAGGATTTGTGTCACTAAGCATCGGTACTAAATATTCAGCTCTATCTGTGGGGATTTCTCAAGCAGGATAAAAATTCATTACTCAAAAATGTGAACACATTTCAAAACCTATTGGGTAGTCAGGGCAAGTTGTAGTTTGATGCATGTTAGCTGCTTGTTGTGATTCTGTAACCCCCATTTGTCACCTTGGATAATTAGAGCAAGCTTTATTCTAAGACTTACCTTTTCCAGGACTGGGACTTTCAAACACATCTGAGTCTTGCTGGCGGGAATTTTCTTCTCTAACTCCTTTAAGCTCATTTGAAAATCTCAGCCTGCATTTTTATTAAAATATTTATTGACTTAAGTTTTTAAGTGGTCATGTTCTTATCCTAGCATCTGCAGGTGTATGCTTTTGCATCATTAGGGCCATAGTGAAGGAGATTTGTTGGCAACAACCAATGCAGATCCTATATTGATTAGACTTCCCCTCCCCTTTTTGTTTTAAATTAAATAGCTTGGTCATCAACTCAGTTTTACCTTTCTATTTTGCAGTTCAGCTTTATGGGTATCCTGATGAAAACTACAGATTTTACAAGTTCAGAGCCTAATCCTTCAAGGTGTCTTTTATATTGCTCTGACATTCAGGATATCTATCTCTATCCCATTAATCCCATAGGAGCAGTAAAATATTTCTTTGTTGTATATTTCCAAAGATGAGCTGTCTGTTTCAGTTTGCAGTTCCCCGTTTCTGAGGTCCATTTATTTTTTTCACCTCTCTTATCTTTTTTTTCAGTTTTAATGTATTTTTAAAATGTTTTTCTTTAAAAGTTAAATATTTAATCTACAGCTTTATTTTCAATGTATATATGAAGTTACCCATAGTACATCAAACCTCAATTTGAATGAGAGATGGACTAATTGGTGTGTTCCTGTGCTAGTCCTTGTACTCTTGCATAAAAAGAATCTTACTGTGATTGTGGAATTTAGAATAGGCCTATACATTTGTGACAGCAGCATAGAGCTCAAGGCAGGTTGTAAATTCTATGTGAGAAGCAGGGTAAATACTTGGATGGTTAGTTTGCACTCCCATGTTGTCATAGCTAGCCTGCTGTCGATGCCAGAACTAGCTAGTGCGTACCTACACTACCATGCAGTCCAGTAGAATAGATATCCCCTATATTCAGTTTAGAAGTGCCATCTGTATCTATATGCATGCACAATGGTAAATCCACCATGAGAAAATGCAAATGGCATGTCATTTGGTTAAACAAACAACTTTACATCCCTTAGAGACTATTCTCATAATTTGCTGCAGCCTGTGCCTCATGCCAAAATGGAAGTGATTTTACTTGACTTATTGTGTGTATTTTTTCTGCTAACTGCAGTTTCATCTGTAGTAGGTACAATGTGTTGACTGAGATATAGAAAGCTTTCTTATAGGAACTAAATCATATATGTAAAGTGAAGCTAAACTAGGCCATAAAGGGAAACAAACTAGTAGAGAGAGCAGTAGCAATTGTACTTTTATTTGTATTCAATTCTAGAGTATATTACATTGTCACATAAAACTTACTGTATGCAATTTGTTAACTGCAAAGCTAAGGCAGCTTCACAGCAGAATGAGATAATACATCTTCTTGAATGCATGGAATTCTGTTGACTTTAAATGTTGCAGAGATACATTTCCCTAACTCAATTGGTTGTGTGTATTAAGAGATATACGACTGAAAAATCCAATTATACACTTGGGGAGGGGGTGAACGAGATAATGAATAGTCAAAGCATCAATTTTATTCAGAAATATAGTCAAAGCATGATTCTGATCTCTCTTAACCAGTATAGCTAGAAATAATGCCGCTAAAGTCAATGAAATTACATTAGTGTAATACTTGGGATATGAGTTCAGAATTAGGTAATCTATTAACCTATTCAAACACAGGTATATGACACATTGTTTAATTCTTTTTTCATAATGGTCAAAAGTAAGGATGTGAGAGAGTAAAGATTTTCTGTGAGAAACCTAAAGATATACCTTTAAATATCAAATATGCTTTAGTATTTTGGTGGACAGTTTTAAGAGTAGAAAGATCATGACTGTATTTTGATAGTATAAGATATTATAAGAGCACTCAAGTAATCTGGTAGATATAATTTTGATTTACTTAGTGATATATTTGCATGCAATTACTTCTGTAGTGCAAAGGTACCTGTAATGTAAAATTAACATGGAGATGTATGCCAGGTCTATGAAATTATTCTCCCTTCTGTAGAGGACATGCTTTTGGAATGAAAAATAATCTAGACATCTTCTAAATTTCACACCCAGACCCTACATCTATTGACAAGAGTGGAGTAGAATCTAGTCCTTTGTTTTAAATAGTGATTTAGATAATTGGCTGCATTGGTGTGCTAAATGAGTCAACCTGGATGAATTTAAATTGCTGCATTATAGTAAACCGGTTCAGTAAACAAAGCTTTTGTTCTTGGTGATTGGGGCCAGATTGCAAAGGAAAATCAAAATGTCTTCATCACATGTTATCAGTCTGTACTACAGAAGAGCTCATCATTAGTGAAAGCTCATTGATAGATCTTCAAGTGCTTGGGACTCATCAGTACGGCTAGTCCATTTCCCCCCCCCCCCCCAAAAAAATAAAAAAAATAAAGGGCCCAGTGCTAAACAGTTGCCAGTCTAACTTCTCCTGCCAGATTTTCAAACAATTCCATTACCCAACATGTCAAGCACTATCATTGAAAATTCAGCCACTCCTTTTTGGTGCCTAACTAGGAAATGATACCTTTTGAAATTATAGTCCAGGTTATAGTTTTTGTGCTCTCTTGGGCTAGGGACAGAAGTTACACATAAACCGGTTTAAGTGATCAGAACTTGGTTTAAACCTGTAACAGTACAGAAGCTCAGTGTGCATAAACCAGTTTCAAAATGGCTGAAACTGGTTTAAGATAAACCTGGTTGAGTGTAGTACAGTATCAGACTTAACTGATTTGGGTTAAACTGGTTTATGAAATTTGTGTCCCAGACCATGTCCTGGTTCAAGTTAAATCACAGTCCTCCAGCATGCCAGTATGCTGTCCAGCCCTGGGCTGAGCTGTGCTGTCTGCTCCAGAGAGCGGGGCTAGCCCCACCCTTCTGCTCCCTAACTTGAGCAGTGAGGACTGGCTGAGAAAGGAGGTGGGGTGGGGCAAGCCCAGCTGGGGATGCAGCTCAGTTGGGGGGGGGGCTTCCCCCCCCCTTCCCCCCTCCCCGCCAAGCAAGCCCCAGTGGGGTCTGGGGCCAGGGAGGAAGGTTAAACATCGCTTCCCCTGCTCAATCTTACTGCTGGCTGCAACTGTGGACTACAAATCCCAGAGGCACCTGGAAGCAAGAAGAGGAAGTGATGAGCAAACCTGCAGAGTCCTGCTGCTGTATTTCTGAACTGCAAATCCCAGAGACCTTGGGGGTAGCAGGAAGAGGAAATGAATATGCAGCTAGAGAGCCTTGCTCTGCTGTAGTGCTCCTTGGCTTCTGGCCTGAGCCACTGCAGGCATGTGGCTGTATTTCCTGAATCAAAGGTAAATGTTCACTTCTGTTTCAATTTAAACTGTACCTTTTAGACTAGCCTGAAAAGACTGAATTGATTCAGCCTTGGACTTTTTGACTGTCTGTACTTAGCCTTGAAAACATGTCCTTTAATGACTTGACTCTTACATGTTAAAAACATGTCCAAGTAAAGAGTTCTATTTTTTTTCTAAACTGCAGTGTGTCCATGTGCTTCTCACAGCCTTCTTTCTGCAACTTTCTACCCTTCATATAACACAGATGGTTTTTGTCTTAGGGTCCCCAGCCCATGTGCTGATGATCTGTGGTTGGTGGCATGGTTCGGTCTGCTTAATGGCACTGAAAATCTGTTGAAAATGTTGTGTACTTTATATTTTCTTCATGAAGGCAACTGCTGGGGTTGCCAAGGAATGTCACAGGATTGCAAAAAGGAGTTGGTCTGAACAATCACAGAAAGGAAGAAACAAGGCCATTTCTCAGTTAAGATGCAGGTCAGGTGAGGGGAAAAGATGGTTTTTAGAGTCCTTTGTTTAGAATGTAGCAGTTTAATACAAACTAAGAAATATCTCCTCGTACAGGTCTTTTATTGCAATGATTTAAACAAATATCTGAAGCTACTCAGTGTAACTATTATAACATCAAAATACAGTGTGCTAATAGCAGGCTGTAGACACTGAGGTGGTTTCTAATCTTCAGTGTCCCTTGCTGTGTGATAGCATGTTTTAAAGCAAAAAGTTATGCTTTAACTGACAGAATGTCATCATTCTTACTATGGTGACTAGATTTTCAGTCATCTTTATGCTCATTGTTGCATACATGTATGCCATATCCGTCTGTGAAACTAATCCTATTATAATAACAGATACTGTGGACAAGCTAATAGGATCCTTATATGAAACCAGGTTTTGTTTTGGGTTTTGTTTTTGGGGTTTTTTTTCCCTTGTCTTAATTCTATTTGGAATTTAGCCTCAAGGCAGCAGATGGTTAGTGGGTGAATCAAGATTTTAAGTGATGATCCTATAATTATTTTACTAATTCTAGCCTTGGATTTTAGCTTGTTTAACGATTGTCAACATTTTCGTCATGGAGAGGGTATTCAATACTTCATTAAAAATGACCCTTATTTGATCTTTCAGTGAAAAATATGTAATGATAGTCTGTTGTGTTGCTGGGTCACAACATATTTGGCATTCTAGGAAGGGTATTACGTGTCTGAACTTGTAGTTTTTTCAAAACTAGTAGAGAAAATATGCATCCTTTCTCCCCCCTCCCATGTATTCAGATTTTAGTGATATCTTGAAAAAGAGGTTTTTTGATAATAAATTCATTCTGTCACAGGTTGTGTCACAGATCAATGCATTTATTAAATCCTAATGAAATGTTGGAAAAACACTGTCAGAATGAAGTTGTTTATTTTTTTAAATATATATAGCTTTCCCTGTGGTGTCTTAGCTAGAAGTAGTAGTGTTAGCCTTACCTTTTTTGTTCCCTTCTGCATATTCAGTTGCTTTGAATTCTGCAAACCTTTAATATATCTGGCTGAAAAATTCCCTGTTTGGCTTCTGTCTCCAGACTGAATTTTGGGAAAGTTTCACCTAAAGTTGTTTGTCTTTTTCTTAGAACAAGGTTGAATTAAAATATAATCCCCCCCGTTTGAAAAATAAAATCTTACAACTGAAGAATGTTTACCATCTCAATGTTTTGAAGAGGGGCATTGAATTTGACAGGGGGCTTTGCTGATGGCAGAAGTGTGTCTTATAAATTCTGTGAGAATTCACACAGATTTGACCAAATTGTGGAGCATGTACAAACTGAGATTCTTCAGAGACTAACAGGAACTTGTCAGTGTTTGGCAGCGAAAGTTTCTGATGATAAACCAGATAGGGCTGTGCGAAGCTTCAGTCCCTGATTTGATTTGATTTGATTTGATTTGATTTGGCAGAGATTCGGACTCAGTAGCCGAATCTCAAAATCCAAATCGAATCAGGAGACCCTTTAATCTCTCTGAATTGAATTGGATCCCTTCAAATCGATTCAGACAGATTCAGAAAGATTTGGCAATTTGGATATAGACACAGCTTTAAATGTTTTTTCTACATACCTCAAGGTACCAGGCAGCTCATGAATGCTGTGATGCTGGGGCAGATGGAATGTCCCACGGGAGAGCGGGGTGCTCCCCAGCATGCTCTGCAGCAGACCTGGTAGTGGACCACTGGGGAGCACCCCCACCCCCATCACAGCCACTGTGGCCGCTTTCCTTGCCCTGTAGCATGCCCCCCACCATCCACTGGGAAAGGGCTCCTGCCCCATCATGGTTGTTCCTCCCTTGCCACTCCTGTGGCCAGGTTGGGGCATGGCCAGATGCCATGGGCTGGGAGGATCTGGCCTGCAGTGGGTCATTTTCTGGCCCCTGGTGAGTCCCTCAGTCCTGCCAGGCTGACACACCACTCCCTGGGCTTGCATCAGGGCTGGGGCCACTCTGAAGCAGGACTGCCTTTCTTGGCAGCCTGACCACAGCAGCTGCTGGCCCCTTTGCTGCTGCTGCTGCTGCTAACCCCAGCCCCATGGTACAGGCAGGGGCAGGGTTGTGCGCACCAAGCTTGCCTGTCCGGGTGGAGTAGTAGCAGTGGGGGAGAAACAGCTGCTGAGCATGGGGGAAAAGCCCCTCCCTATCCTGCTGCTGGTGCTTCCAGGTACAGCCTCCCAGAGCCAGTACTGGCCTGCCCTATGTCTCCATCGTGTCACTGCCACCTCTGGGCTGCCCCACTGGGCAGCAGTGGCAGCAGAGCAGACACAGGGCAGCCCAGTGCTAGCTCTAGGTGGCTGCAGCAGATGCCAGAAGTGGGAGAAGCTTTCCCCCCTGCACTGAGCAGCCGCTTCTCCCCCACTGCCCCTGCTCAGCCCAGATGGGGGAGCCTGGAGCCAGCATGGAGCAAAAGCGGCCCCTCCCACTTCTGGCACTTTCTGCTGCAGCTGCCTGGAATGGCACCAGGCTGTCCTGTGTCTGCTCTGCTTCCACCACTACCCAGAAGAGCAGCCCAGAGGTGGCAGTGACATGGCAGAGACACAGGGCAGCCCTGCACTGGATCCAGGATCCCCAATCTGGGCTGAGCAGTGGCAGTGGGGGAAAACGGCTGCTCAGTGTGGGGGGAAAAGCCCCTCTGCCTCCCATTGCTGGTGTCTGCTGTAGCCACCTGGAGCCGCACATAAACCAGTTTAAGTGACCAGAAACTGACTTAAACCTGTAATAGAACATAAGTTCAGTGCACATAAACCAGTTTTAAAATGGCTGAAACTGGTTTAAAATAAACCTGGTTGAATGTTGTATCAGACTTAACTGATTTTTGTCAAGCCAGTATATGGAACTTCTGTTCTAGACCCCTTCCTGGTTTTAGTTAAATCAGAGTTCCTCAGCATCCCAGCATGCTTTTCAGCCCTGGGCTAGGCTGGGCAGGGATATGCTATCTGCTACAGAGGCCAGGGCTGGCCCCACCCCTCTCCTCCCTAGATGGAGCACTATCACTGCTCCAGCTGGCTAAGGAGTTGGAGATGCAGGCACAGCAGCATCTGCCTGGCCAAGCACTGCCTGGTCAAGCTCAAGCAGGGATCCCCCCATTCCTCCCTCCCCTCTCCCACAGCACAGACCCCAGCTGGCATCTGGTCATGGTCTCACCATTCCCATGCTAGCTAATCTTGAGAGGTTTCTGTATGTGTGTCTTCAATTTCACTGGGATAAAAGTAGGCAGAAAGTGTATACTTAGGGCTTTTTGGAGCTAATCAACAGGTCATCTGGTAATGTCCCTCCATTCCTTCCTTGGAAAAATATGTTTAAGAAGAGCTTGAACTAATGAGAGGCTTTTGTTTTCTTGATAGGCTGTAATAAGCTTTGTATTACCAGCTCCCTGCTGGCTCCCTTGCCTGTCAGGTGCAGACAGTATGAAGAAGCAGGGAGAGAGAGATTGAAAAGTTCAGCGTCATCAACAGATGGCTGCACTCTACACAAGCAGTCCTCTTCCCACCCACCCCCTCCCACCTTGCCTCACAGTGCCGTCTGGGGTCTGGCAACACTCCTTGCCCCTTGAGCAGCGAGTCAGCAAAAGCCTAGGACTGTGCAGGGAGCGTGGGGGTTTAAACCCCTCCCTAATCAGAGTGTCTTGCTGGGGCCTGGCCTGGCGATGCCCCCTTATTCCTCAGAACCGTGAAACGAAAGGGAGGGATGCTTTAGCATCCCTTGACTTCTAGCCTGAGCCACTGCAGTCATGTCCCTACATTTCTTGATTTAAGTCTATCCACATGAAAATCAGTTCAAGCTCTGCAGGTGAGACTAACCTGCGAAGATTGAATCAAGTCAGGCTCAGTCTTTTTGCATGTCTGTCCCTAGCCTAAAGGGTGATGTGAGAAGATCTGCAGACTTGCAAGTGGGAGCCAGGGAATTGGGAATGGCATTTGACTAGAAGCAAATATGGAGGGGTGCTGGAGGAGGGGTGTGGTATTCAAAACAACATCGGGGGACAAACTGAAGCCACAAAAATAACTGTCTGTGGCCAGTAAAGTACATTCCCCTTCAAATTTTGGAATGGAATCCAGCTGTCTTGAACCTCACCGTGCCTCTTTTCATTGTTTCACACAGAAGATATGAACCTACTGTTGCTGTCATTAGATAACCCGTGCTATAGATCTCAAGGTCTGAATCCTGCAGGTTGGGATCACTTTTTCTCCATGCCTGAATTTCTTTCTGGTTGTTGCTAAATTAGGAAATTATGCAGGAAGAAGTATGCACTCATATAATTAGCGGCCATATAATGCTTAAGTACTTCTTTAGCTATAAAATGTTGAGGGCTTGGCTTTGAAACCATGCATAATTATAAAAGAAGCACAATTTTACATTATTGTTTACCTTTTTAGTAAGCTGGCTGTTGGCATTTTGCACTTCAGTCTGCTGGACGTTAATCAACTTTTTATTTCCTTTTTTTTTTTTTGTCCCCATGCATTATAGATTCATCGATGTTAGGGTCGGAAGGGACCTCAATAGATCATCGAGTCTGACCCCCTGCATAGGCAGGAAAGAGGGCTGGGTTCAGATGACCCCAGCTAGATGGTTATCTAACCTCCTCTTGAAGACCCCCAGGGTAGGGGAGAGCACCACCTCCCTTGGGAGCCCGTTCCAGACCTTGGCCACTCGAACTGTGAAGAAATTCTTCTTAATGTCCAGTCTAAATCTGCTCTCTGCTAGCTTGTGGCCATTATTTCTTGTAACCCCCGGGGGCGCCTTGGTGAATAAATACTCACCAATTCCCTTCTGTGCCCCCGTGATTAACTTATAGGCAGCCAGCAAGCAACATTAATTGGATGCTGCAAAGTTTGAGATCCAGACAGAATAAAAGAAAGGTTATACTTTTTTGAAAACAGCTTTACCCAATGAATTAAATAAATGGGACCCATGAAGAACTGACAGTGCTATTCAATACAAATTTAAACTATGTAATGTTGTACCAGTAAACCATGATCTGCTATTTTTTCCCCTTGGACTACAGGAAACATTTTTTATGCAGAGTTTATGAGAACATAGCCTTTTAGACTTCAAGACCTAAGTGAAAAGCAATTTACAAAGTATCTCTAATATAACCATTATTTAAAGCTTCCACCCTACAATTAAATTTTGTTCTCTATTGTCAAGGAGACAAGTTCTTTTCCTGGAAAAGCTCATCATATGGTTGGCAGTATACTGAGAATAATTAGAGAAATGGCTATGTAAATGCCACACAGAAGTACACCCGTAATGAAACAATATCTGCTACCAAACCTATTATTGCTACACAGCATGTAGAAGTGTTGAATGGTGAATAATTAAGCTAGAGATTGATACTGTGTTCCAAGTTCACCCAAAAGTCCCTTGATAGGGCTGTTACTGCTTATGTATCTGAATAGGAAAAGGGGAAAATAGTTACTCTCATGTAATATGGGCTTCTTGTTGAATGGAGTAAAAATTGTTCCCTTTTGTGAATGAATTACTTCAGTTTGTGCCCACATTGGTTATAGCAAGACAGTTATCTCAATAAAAAATAAAAAATGGCTATACGTTTATCTATTTAGGCTTATATATTTAGTGAATATATAAGCCTTGGTCCGGACAAGGCTAAAGGGTGTACATAGTTGTTGTGTAAAATGCCACCTGCAGCACCTCTTGACCTGAGCAGGGACAAGTGAGGCACACATTAGTAGCTGGTTAGGACTTGTGACCTGGTAAAGATGGCATGAGGGAATTGTACTGGCCGAGAAGGCTGAGGAGGATCAGGCAGAGCTTGGTGGTTCTTACAGATGTACAAAAGAGACCATGTTGAGGAGGGGGACTAATTGAAATCAGTGGGATAAATAGGCAGGCATCTCTTTGTAGGGCCCAAGCCTTAAGTAATATTGTGCATCAGCGTAGTCTTTTGCATTTGATCCAGTATTTGTTCACCTTCCTCCTGCTCCCCTCCCCTTCATTTTTAAGTACAGTGGACTGGTTGCTGTGCTTCAGAAAATAGCTTGTGATCACAGCAATAAAGCTTTATAGCACACATGCCTTATAACGGTGCCTTTGGCGCACACATCTTAGCTTAGAGAAGAGTATAGGCTGACCTACATCTCTGCAAGTCTTTTTGTCATATTGTGGGAGAGCTCTAAGTGCTAGTGATTAGCAGAAAAACAGCATTCAGTTGAGTAAACCAATTACCACATTTTATTAACCAATTTGTATTTTTACTTATGTAGGTTAAACAAATAAGTTATTTAAAAACATCCAACATTTCACAAAGATTCTAGACAACTGTGTCCCATATTTTATTTTGGGAAAGTATGAAAGAAAATCAATGTATTTAAAAAAAACAACCACAGGGTGTTTCCCCCCCGCCCCCCCCCCAAAAATCAGCTGCTACTGTATTTTATAAATGTTAATTGTGTTTGTAACACCATAGAATGTACATGTCTGGTCATTTCTGAGTAAATTAAAGCTGAGTCAAATTACCTTACTGTGGTAAAAAGAAAAATATAACTAATTGCCTAATCGTGTGAGGTATCTATTGTCTTCTGGCCCTCAGAGGTGTCATTAGGAATTGAGGGCATTTGATGCCTTGCAGGACTGAGTCATAAATAAGCATATGAAAGATGACTATTCTTTGCTTATAGGAAATAAATGAGATGCATTGTAGGGAGAGGTGTTATGAAAGATCTAATTTTATTTCTGGAATTTACAGCAGGACCATGGCATTGGTGCCTTTTGCATAAATCTAGCAATAAGCATTACCCAGAACATTGTACATTTGTAAAAAAATTAAGTTAAAATTGCATTGTTTGGTCATCTTCCCCCCCCCCCCCCCAAAAAAAAAACCACATTTAATCTGTTCATTTATAAATTCTTTCATGTAAACTATTGCTGCATTTAAAAGTGGCCTTTTCTGTCCTATGCATATTAATCCAGCAGGAAATAAACATATTGAAAATGGAATGTCAGCAGGGCAAACAGCACACTGACATGCATTAACTGTTGCATCTCATGCAAAACTAAGGAAACAATACTCCCACTGTACTCTGCACTGGTGAGACCGCAGCTGGAGTACTGTGTCCCATTCTGAGTGCTGCACTTCAACAAGGATGTGGAAAAACTTGAGAGGGTTCAGAGAAGGGCCACCCATATGATCGGGGACTTGCAAGACAAGCCATATGAGGAGAGGCTGAGGGACTTGGGCCTCTTCAGCCTACAGAAGAGAAGGCTGAGGCGGGAGTTGGTAGCAGTTTACCACTATATCAGGGAGTACATCAAGAATTCGGTGAACAGCTGTTCACTAGGGCACCCCTGGGGAAGACGAGGAGCAATGGATACAAACTCCTGGAATGCCGCTTCAGGCTCAATTCCAAGAAAAACTGCTTCACAGTCAGGGTGTCCAGACTGTGGAATAAACTCCCTCCAGCGGTGGTGCAATCACCTACCCTGGAAATCTTTAAAAGGAGACTGGACAGTCAGTTCTCTGGGGTCACTTGACCCCAGTTGTCATTTCCTACCTAGTACAGGGGGCTAAACCGGTTCACCTACAAGGTCCCTGCCAGCCCCTAACCATCTATGAGTCTATGAGTTGCTAACCTGAACTCTCATTAGCCTTGAAGAGACTGCATTTCACCCAAGTAGTTCTGCTTAGAGTATTTTTTTCTCTTGTTTAAAAATATGAATTCCTTTTTAACATTATCATCAGGCATGGAATAAATAAGCCTCCATTCTTTACTATGTCATGGCAATATTGTTTGTTGCTGGACTACTTAAGTAAAACTGTTCTGGTGACAAGCACACCAGGGACTTCAAGATCTTGGAGAGATGTCTATACAGTAAATCAAAGGTATAATTATAGAATGAAGAGAATGAATTGTATTTCTATACCAGGATTTTGAACACATTCTCCAGAGGACTTGTCCTCCTCTTGTTAGAACGTGTCACAACTGCATCTACATTTTGTTATGTAGATATATTCAAACTATGTGGCCAGCAAGAGAGGTAAGAGGACAAGAAGCCTCTCTTCCTTTTTATCTCGCCCCCTACTTGCTCTCCATCTTTCCATGTGAAAGCTGGTCACAACTTCAAACCTTCCAAGCTGCTTCATGACACAAGGACTGTATAAAACAGGTAGAGAGGAAGCAGAGGTGTAACGTAGACTCGTCCCTCCCATTGCAATGCAGTCATAGAGAACCACACACATAGTTTAAGGCCAGAAGGGATCATTATATCGTCTAGTCATATCTTGTGTGTATCACAGGCTATTTCACCCAGTTAACCCTTTTATTGAGCCTCATGATTTTGCCTGATGATAGAATAACTTGCTTTGGTTAAAACATCTTTCAGAAGGGTACCAACTCTTGAAATTCCAAGAGATAGAGGAGAATCAACCTTTTTGTCTCAGTAATTTCTTTTAGTGATTGATTTCCCCTCGCTGGTTTTTTTTTTTAAATGCCTAATTTCATATACATTTGCCTAGATTCAGTTTCTAGCCATTGGTTCTTGATATGCCTTTCTGTACTAGTTTAAAAAAGGCTTTTAGTACCCAGTGTATTCTCCTTGTGATAGTACTTAGATGCAGTAATCAAGTCCTTTGTTACTTTGGAAAATTAAACATAATTGCAAATATCTTAATGCAAGTTATTTTCTCTAGCTGTCAAATAACTCTTTTGGCTTTTTTTTTTTTTAACTACCTCCCATTTTCCAAAAATCTTTTTTAAAATGGGGACATCAAAATTATATACAGCAAGGGTGTCACATTTGTTGGGCCCTGTGGGCTGGATCTGTAGTGGAAGTGCTCACATGTGGCATTGATCCCTGCAGCTGCCAAAGCCAGTTTCAGTGTGACAGTGGAAGCTTTACTCATTTTTCTTCTGCTTCAGATTTTGGTCACCAGAGGCAACTAAAAGCCCTGGGTACATATACATATGCTCCAGGGTGGGGGAAAACTGGTGTTTTAGTTAGAGCAGTTCTTTTCCACATGTCAAAATGGTGGTGGGAGCACTTTAATTAAAGCTTGTTCAGTGAGCTTTAGTTAAAGCACCCCTGCCACCACCTTGAAATGCAGGGATGCTGAATACACTAGAACACTTTGGGGCACGTGTAAAAGTGTCTTGATTGCAGCATCAGGTAAGTGTGAGGGATAGCGAAGGGTATTCACTTTCTGGTTTTCAGAGCTTTGCCAAAGAGGATTAATGCAATCACTGGCAGCTCCAGCTGGGGCTCTGGCAGCTCCAGCATACAGCCCTATGGGCTCAGTCAGCTCACAAAAATAGGAGTTCAGCCCACAAGAAGCCCCATGGCTTGGCTAACCCTCCGATGTGGGCTGGATCTGGTGTTCAGGCTGTGTTTGAACACCTTACACCCGAGATGTCAATGTCATCAGTGCAGTATACGTAGGGTGACCATATGTCTAATGTTCCCTCTAAGGAGTAGTGGTTCATGAGCATGCCACCTCAGTCCGTGAGCACGCCGCCTCGGTCCGGCATGGGACACTTACCGAAGGGGGCTGGGGCCAGAGGCTGGAACTGAAAGGCTGGGGGATGGAGGCTTCAGGGGTGGAGGCTGGAGCCGAGAGGCCAGGGGCCAGAGGCTGGAGCCAGGTGCTGGAGGCTGGAGCTGAAGCCGAGGGGGTGGGGCTGGGGGCCGGAGCTGAGTGGCTGGAGCTAGGGGCTGGTACAGGCTCTGCCAGCTCTGGGGAAGTGCTCCACTCCCCGACATCAGGGCCGGGGAGGGAGGAGGCATGTGGCATCAGGGCCGGGGAGCAGAGCAGTGTCCCAGAGCCAGCGGAGCCTCACTTGGGGTGGGCAGCGGCTCCTCCCCGCAGTGAGGCAAGACAGGGATGGAGGCTGGAGCCGGGGGGCTGGCGTGGGCTCTGCCAGCTCCGGGGAAGTGCTCCACTCCCCGGCCTTGATGCCACGTGCCTCCTCACTCCCCGAGGCGAAGCGGGGGAGTGGAGCACTTCCCCAGAGCCAGTGGAACCCACACGAGGCTCCCGCCCCCACCTTGCCTAGGAGCTTACCTGTAGCTCCTCTCCCAGTGTGCAGACTTGAAAAGGCTGTGCACAGCCAGACTTTTAGTTGTGTGCAGCCCCGTACAACGTGCACCTTAGAGGGAACCTTGCACATATCCCATTTTAGCTGGGACAGTTCTAGATTTCAGAGGCTGGTCCTGGCCAGCTGTTGGAAATTATAATGGGCATCCCCGAAATGCAGGGGTGCGGTGCACAGTCTGTCTGGGGGTCAGAGTGGTGCAGCGTCTTGTAGGTGAGCAGCAGGCACTGCTGCCTGCCCAGCATGCAGCCCTACCCCCACCAACTAGTAAGAGTGCGGGGGAGCATGGGGTTGGGGTGCGGGTTGGGGGTGGCGGCAGTGTCCTGGATTTCTCAAAAATGTCCTAGATTTCTAGGATTTTTACATGGTCAGTCTAAGTATGCAAAGGTACAGTCACCACCTTCCTCCTCCTTGCTGCAGTTACGTTAATCCTTTTTGCCACAGCTTCATACTGTAAGAGCTCCTGTTCAGTTGCTTGTCCACTATGACACCAATATCAAGGAAAGTCCCTGCTTTCTAGGATACAGTCTCTCATTCTGCATGTTGTTAGTGCTCCTTCTTCATGTTTTATTTGAAGGGGCCCAAATTACCAAGCAATACAGAATACTCTGAATTACTGCCCTGTTTGCATCGCTGTTTACCACTTGAAATCTTTGTGTTGCCTTCCAGCAATAATTTTTCATCAGTGCTTTAGATGTAAATATAGATTGTCAAATAGCATTGCCCTTACTAGTGATCTCTTTAGAGCTCTGGTAGAAATGGTGATTTCATTGATGACTACTTTTTGAGAACTACCAGTTTACCAGTTCTTAATTCTGTGCAGTCTACTGATTTATATTATAGTGCTTAATTTTTATCAGAATGGTATATGGTCATTGGTCAAATGCCTTAAAAAAGTCCATGTTATTTCTGTGCTTTTATCTTTAACAATCTTTTACCTTTGTCATCAGAGGTTGAAGTAAGTTTTATTTGGCAATCTGTTTCCCAGAAAACCATATTGATTGGACTTATTCACAGTCCTATTCTTCGATCCTCTTCAGTTAAATCCCATTGAAACTTTTCCATAATTTTGCTGGGATCATTATTAGGCTAAATAGTAGGCCTGTGCAAAACGGCTGGTATTCACTTCATGTTCGGATTCAGCAATTCAGGGGAGAGTAATTAAATTTGGTGATTCGAATCACTGTCACAAATTGATTTGGCTGAATCTGATTTGGAGATTTGGTTGCTGCTGAATCAGCCAAATCTTTGAATCACACAGGCCGCACTCTCCCAACCCCACCCAGCTCCAGCTCCCAGATCTTTGACAAAAAAAGCCCCCACTCACTGGCTGCTGCCAGGAAAGTCCCCACTCACCAGCCCCTGCCAGGCAGGAAGGCAATCCCCGCTGCATGGGGGGCTCTGCCACGAGCCCCCAGAAGCCCCAAGGCTGCTGCAGCAGCCTGTGAGTCTGGGGTCTTTTGTTGTGGGTTTTTTTTTTGTTTTTTTTTTTTAAGGGCCAGAAGCTGGGGCGAGCAGGGCAGGTATGGGGGGACTGGGAGAGCAGGCATGGTTTGGGAGGCTCATGGTAGAGCTCCCCATGCATCATGGGGTAGTGGGGGGCAGTGGGGATCACCCCTCACCTGGCAGCAGCCAGTGAGTGAGGGCTTTTTTAAAACAACTGGGAGCTGGCACTGGCGGGGCAGCTATGTGGGGAGGGGGGCTGGGAGAGCAGGTGGAGGTCAGGGGTGCCCAGGGAAGCTGGAGGAACAGGTAGGAGATAGGATCTGGCAGGGGTTCCCCCATGGTCCCCTCCCCTGCCCCCTACGTACCAGCATGGAGTCTGGGTCCAGCTCCCTGAAGCAGCGAGTGGGGACTGCCCGAATCGCTAAAGCTCTCTGAATCTTTTCCAAATCGATTCAGAGAACTTTGAATTGATTCAGACCTTTAATTGTTCCCCTGATTCGATTCGGATTGGGAGATTCAGTCGCCAAATTGGGCCGAATCTCCTCCAAATTGAATCGGCTCCCAAAGCTTCACACAGCCCTACTAAATAATTTATAGTTAGTTTAGTCATTTTTCTTTCTTTTTAATATTGGCACAATGTTAGCAGTCTCCTTATCTTATTGACTTTCTTCAGTATTTCAAGACTTGTTAAATATTAACAAGGCCAGAGACTTCCTCCATGAACTCTTGCAGGTGCAAATTTATCTAAGCCTCATGATTTAAAAATATCTACTTTTGATGGATATTCTAGAACATGCTTCTCCGTTACTAATAGACAAGTAAGTACTTCAGCCTTCTTATATGTTGATCACTTCCTTTCCAATTGCTGCCAATTAACCAGGTAGGTTTGTACTCAAAGATGTCTGCTGTCATTTTGGGGGGGGTGTTTTGGGTTTTTTTGGAATAGTGGCTTTCTCAACTTAAATCATTAACTTTCTGTTCTGTGCAAATTCTTCTACCCAGTCAAATGTGCTCATAATTTTCCTTGGCTTTTGAATCACAAACCACATATATGTGAATCAATAGCTGGAATTCTCCTTTGCCCAACTTTAACATATGCAATGTAGGATCACTAATGGCTAGTCAGCCAACAACTTGTCTTCCCATGAGGACTGAAGCAGGGCATGTTCTTTCCTTGCAAGCAGAGGACACCAGGAGAAATTGTGTACACAAAATTTCTCTCTGGGATCTCTCAGAAGCAAAGTGGAGCGCTGCCTTGAACAGCTGTGTCCTAGCGGGCACTGGAATTTACATACTATTCTGCTTTTCCAGCTAAGTTTATGTGCTGGCAGCCTATATAGCATGTGAGAACTGCAAGTCATGGATGCCTTTTGCTTTACAAATATGCATCCTATGCATTACACATTGTTTTCATAAAAGACAGAAAAGGATTGAATGAAAAAATGTTCCCCAATCCATGTTGCATTCCTCACTGAGAGATTTTACATCTGGCTTTTTGATTAACTGGAAGAATGTATGAAATTTGATATCACCTGTGATGAGAAACTCTTTGTGCGCATTGCACTTAATCTCCTTACCTGCGGGAGGGTTAAATTTGAGGCAGCTTTAAATTTGTGTTTCAGTTCAGAGTCAAAAAGCTACAGAGAGAGTTACAAATGGCCTTTGCTACTGGAGAATAAAGAGTAGACCTATTACCTACAATACGAAGCATTCACACTGCATGAGTTGAGCATGTTCAGATGAAGTCTCATGATTGCAAATTTATATTATATTATAATCTCTTCAAAGCAGGGACAGTCTGTCTATGGGTATAGGAACTGCTACTCTAATCAAAATAATAACATAAATCTCCATTTCCTAAAGATGTTCAGAAGTGCAGGTTCTGCTGACTGAAGTTGGCATTGCATTCAAAATATGACCCAGTAGTGGGAATTTGGTACAAAATAGTGATGCTGGTAAGTTAATTTTTAAAATGTTCCAAAAGAAAATAATGAACATTTCTTAATAGATTTTTGTGGGGGAACAAATAATTTTGATTAGCTTATGTAAATCGGACTGAATAATTACTGGGGCTTTATATTTGTTACATTCTACTTTTGGTCTCACTGGTCTGTGACAGCAGAATAGAAAGATTCAGAGATTTGGAGATTCACTGCAATGACTCCCTCTACACAGAAGTTGTTGTCAGCTCTTTAAAAAACGTACTTAAAAAGCAATATCTCAGTGTGGGTTTGACCATAGAATTCTGGCTCATAGCTTGGGTGGCAAACAATGGTTTGCTCTAAGGAGTAGTTGGTCCGGTGTGGGACACTTACCGAAGGGGGATGAGGGCTGGGGCCAGGGACCGGAGGCTGGAGCCAGGGGCTGGAGCCGAGAGGCTGGAGCTGGGGGCTGGCGCGGGCTCCACCAGCTCTGGAGAAGTGCTCCACTCCCCTGCATCAGGGCCAGAGAGTGGAGCACTTCCCCGGAGCTAGTGAAACCCATGCCAGCCTAGCCTCACCTCAGGGAGGAGCCGCTGCCCACCCCAAGTGAGGCTCCGGGACACTGGTCCGCTCCCCCGCTTCACCTCAGGGAGGAAGGAGGCAAGTGGCATCAGAGCCAGGGAGTAGAGCAGTGTCCCAGAGCCAGCGGAGCCTCCAGCTCCTCTCCTGGTGCGTGGCCTTGAAAGGGCTATGCACGGCCAGACTTTTAGTTGTACACGACTGAGCACATGCACACCTTAGAGGGAAACTTGGTGGCAAATAATGCATAATACAATGTTTTGGTGTTGTGTTATTCACTAAGGCCAGGTACAGACATTATACACAAACTGATATAAGTGATCAGAAGCTGGTCTACACCCATAACTGAATAGAAGTTCAGTGTACATAGACTGGTTTAAAAATAGTGGAACCCAGTCTAAGATAGACCTCACATTATAGTATCAAACTTAATTGATTTAGGTTAGACTGGTCTATCGGACTTCTGTACCAGTTCCCCTACTGAATCAAGTTAAGCTGGTGTTCTCTGGCATCCCAGGCCGCTTTGCGGCCCCCTGCAACTCCCTCTCACAGGGAAGGGTGCTGGAACTTGACTCTCACTCAGCTGCTCCAGCCAAGTGCTTAGCCAGCCCTGTTCCCAGGCTGTCACAGAAAGAAGTTGGCACAGACACTTCCCTAGCCCCGCATCCTGCCTCTGGCTAGCCGTGAGCTACAAGCAGGAAGGAGTGGGAGGACCAGAGGCTTCTCTTTCATGGATCAGGCTCAGGCTCTCCTAGAGTCCATGTGATTGTGTGGGCAGAACACACCACAGGGCAGGGTAAAGCTAGGGTGGCCCCTATGGATGGACAGCTTGTGGGGGAGGCTGCCCCATAGCAAAATCATTCTGCCTCTTATAAGGTAGGGATTGTGCTGGGGGTGCAGGCAGTAGGGGTGGGGTGGGGAGCAGAGACTTCTCTTGCACAGAGCCAGGATAGAATTTCTCCCCAGCCCCTCATCCTGCCTCTGGTCAGCTGTAAGATGCAGCCATGCAGGGGTCCGGGGTGGGGGTTGGGGATAATAGAGGCTTCTGCTGCACAGACCTGGCAGACAATCGGTAGTAGCCTGGCTGTGCTGGGCAATGGGGAGCCCAGTGAGAGGTATGTAGGAGTGCCCCCAACTTGCTGGCCTTGGCTAGTGCAGGCAGCCTGCATGCCCCCCCCTGCCTAGCCTCCCAAAAGGCAAATGTTTTTTTCTTTTCATTCCTGAACTAACCTAGGGTGCTTAGAGTAAAGCATGTAACTTAGATCATGTCTGCCTCAGGCTTTTTGAATGTCTGTACGTGGCCCAAGTTACTGTTCCAAAATTGTTGAAGAACTTCCGTTGATTGATCCACACCATTCATGTCAAGACTGGATCTGACACCCATTGAAATGTCTTTCTATTGGCTCAGAGTATGTTTCCTTCTCACGTGCAGTGCTAAATATTTAAAGATGGGAGTTATAGTGGTGTTCAACACAGACCATTGCATATCACTGCTGCATATTAGCTTTACATTTGTGTATGTTGATTGTGGGGAGATAATCCATTATCCATAATGTGTATATATTAAGTTCTAATTCCATAAGAGTATTTACTTATTATTTCTTCCTACTAAACAAAGTACAAACTAGGATCAGTATGTTCTGTATAGACTGACTTAAAGACAAAGCCAAGTCTATTGATTTTTTTTTTTTTTTTTAAATCTGAAATTACTTTATACATCTTTTAAAAATGTATTTCCAGAGAAATTGCTTTTATCTTTTGGTCAATACTGGTATCCCATAGTGTTTAATTTTCAGATGTAATCTATCATGACGAGGTGCATGTTAAATATTGGGAATTTCAAGCATTCAGCATCTGAAATAGAATTTAGCTGTGGAAATTATACTGAAAACTGCAGGAGTGAGTGCTTTCACTGAAGTAGCTGGGTTTCCATAAATGTGTTTCCAATAGGCAGCTGACTGATGGTTTATTTTAAAATGACATACAGGAAGTCCTTGGACTTAAGACACAGTTTTCAGGAACCAATTGTGTCATAAGTCGAAATGTTGTAACTCAGAACCACTTTTCTCATAAGAAACAATGTTATAAATGGAGGACTGGTTCTTGAACCAAGGCCCAATACCCTATTTCACCAAAAATACCACAGAATTTTGTACTCGATCAATTATAGATGAGTAATATAAATACATTAATTTATTTATATTGTAAATAGCAATCATACTGATTTGGAAGGACTTCTTTGAGGTGACTTTACTGGACTTTTTGAAAGGCTCTTTGTTGGACTTTTTGAAGGGTTCTTGGCTGGAGTCTTCTCAGGAGTCTTGGCTGCTGGTTTTTTCTGGAGTCTTGTCTGCTATCTTAAAGAAAGTGTCCAAGGAAGTTTGGACAGATGTTCTCCATGGTGATGAATGATGCAGCGAACTTGTTTGCTGGTGTGGCATCAAATCGGATCAAGCATTGTAAAGTCGAAACTGACGTCATTAAGTTGAACCATGGTGTCAATTTATAAATGTTGTAAGTGCAAAATGTTGCAACTCAAAACGTTGTAAGTCGAAGACTGCCTGTAATCCTATTATTACCAAATCTGCTTCAGCACAGTCATAATATAAAATTCAGCCCCTTCTTGAACTTTTGTCAATTTTTCATATAGTGGCTCAAATCTGTCTCTGATTTTATATTTTAAATATTAGTTACAGATAGGTGGGCTGGCTCAAATGCAACTAATTCTGATATAAAGTATGCACTATGCTTTGTTGCTAGCTGCCATAAGATGCACCATGATTAAATCATGATGTTCAGGGAATATTTTTTAAGGACTGCCTCCTTGTATGATGATCATATGAGAGTATATATTTTTCTAAAAAAAAAATAAAGAAAAAGAGAAGAGAGAATGTTTCAAAACAGTCACAGTAAATAGGAAAGCTTGACAAGACCCCTGCAGGCCAGGGGTGGTCATCAGATCTTTAAAAAACAAAAATAAAGCAAAATTTTGAAATCTCTATGCATTTGATGGTAAAATTTTATTGTCTAATGTGTAACCTCATACTTGAAATGTATGAAGTAACTCATTCTCTGTTACTCAAAGGCAAAGAAAAGTAATTCAATATTTGTTATTTTAAGTCTCATTTCCTTTTAGTCAGCTGTTGTATTTTTTGTTTGTTTGGGTTTTTTTGGTACTTGACTCATTATTTCTGAAGGCTTGGCTTTGGCAGTACTGTGTCTAGAAAAATTAGCTTTTGAGGGAAGGAAGTGGTTCTCCCATCCCATTCTTTCGCATACCGCTGAAGTCCTTATGTGGGCTTAGACCAGGCAAATAGAAATCCTTCCAGTGTGTTTTCTTACCTGGATCTAAATTAGTCTATCAAGAAACAGGTGATTCACAAGAACCTGCTTCATGAGAGATCCGCTCTGATCTCCAATAATATCATTTTCGGAATCTTCATGTGAAGAGCACTATAAAAGTAATTTACATAGTTTAATTGTGGCACTCTCTAGTGAGACAGGAAAGGGCTACCTAAGTCATCTTAAGAGGGAGAAGTCTTGAGATTTGTTTTAAAGGAGTACAGTGCCTTTCGGAGGGAATTGAAGGTGTCCTTCTCCATGTGGATGAGAGCATGTTCTGGTAGAGATCCATCTGGAAGCAATGGATCATCAAGAGCCCCAGGAGGACAAAAAGGAGGAAGATGAAGAGAAAGATGAAGGCAGCACGCAGAGGCATGGTTATATTTTTATTACATAACCTATTACATTCTGGGGGAGATGGAATTTTTATGCTACCCGTTTAAAAGCTTCCTAATAACAATCCAACTCCTAAGCTAGAACATGGGAACATAAACAATTGAATGAACAGATGCAAAATGGGGAAAAACTGGCTAGGCTGCTTGTGACAGTGTGCCGTCTTCGGCTGGATTTTTTTTTTTTTTTTTTGTATAGACCGGTGCTTGTGCATCCATCAAGTCTTGCTGAATTTTCCTCCTCTGGGGATCAGCTTTCCCCCCTTTACTCATCTGCCACAACTTGATGTTACTTGGTTCTTAAAAAGGTGGGAGGCTAACTCACAGGTTCCCAGACAGGCTTTAGGCTCACCACCTGTAGGATAATGAGCTGTTGCCTTAAGGGCAAAATGCACGCTCCTGCTTCCCCTTAATGTGCCCCGTGCCTTGCAGATGTTTTATCATTTTCTCTTTATGTTGGAGTCTCAGCCTCCTGTGGGCTTACCCCTTGGCAAACCCATTAAGCAGGGCTTGACTTGGAGGCTCTAGGTCTCTAACTCACTCGGGTTCAAGGCCCTCCGTTCCATACTCTCCATGACACCAGGCCTACTGGCCCTCCTATACTGTGTCCCTGTGGCACCAGGCTGTTGGGGCCTTAGCCCCTCCAGCTTTGCCCCTTTTTCTGTAGTTAGGGTCATTCACCTAAGTCCACCTGCTAGGACCTGGCTTCAAAGCTCCTATCTTCCCTTCAAGCGACTCTAGGCTCATGGCCCTAGTGCAGCAGGGCTTCTTGAGCCCTCTATCACAGCACCTGTCAGTACTAATGATGTCTCCTCCTCCCCTACAGCCTCAGCCACAAACCAGTGGCATTTAACATTAAACGTAAACCATAGGCCCTATGGCCATATAATGAAAATAAAATAATAAGAGAGGGAAAGTGCCCACTTACATGTGCTAGTGCTTCTGTCTCAGTGTGGCACATTCATCCCAAGGAGGCTGCCACAACTGCTCTGTAGCCATCAGGAGTCTCCATCTCTGCTGCCTCCCTGGCCTTCTCCGCTTGAGGTTTATATGGTTCTGGCCTTCCCCTTCCTGTCACCTTATCAGCCAGCAGGGCTTGATCCTTAACCATGCTCAGCTGAACAGCTGCGCCTAGAAGGTTTTGGATTTAAAGGGGCTGCCCTGGTAACAGGGCTAGGATTCCCTGTTACACTTCTGTACTGCAAAATAATACCTGGGAGTATTTGGAGCAGTTGCACTTGAGCCAACAATGAAATGTTATGAGAAAAGTAGTAGCATGTGTTAATAGGAGTCATATTCAAGTCATTCAAAGAGATTTCTTCCCCTCTATTCAGACAAGGTTCTTTGGGTAAAAGTGATATTTTTATTAGACCAACTAAATAGTTGGAAAAAAAATTCTTTGCAAGCTTTTGGGTACAAACACCCTTCTTCAGGGATAAGGAGAGTCTGCTGTTCTTTTGTGTTCTCCTGGATAGAATAGAAACTACACGCAAAATGCAAATGCATGACAGTGAGGATCAGAAGCCAGAAGTGATGGGAGACAAAAGGTGAGAGACCGGTAGGTGAGGTGGTGGTAGAAGGGAAAGGTTGACCTGGTGATAGAATGTAGCTGGTAAAATGTTGAGAGGTTACCTGGGGTTATCAGATGGCAGGCAGGTTATAATGTGCCATAAATCCAATGTCTATATTTAGTCCATGATTTTTTGTATCCAGTAGATTTATGATTTCATAGACATTAGGGCTAGAAGAGACCTTGGAAGATCATCGAGTCCAGCCCCCTGCCCCAGGGGCAGGAAGTCAGCAGGGGTCATAGGATCCCAGCAAGATAAACATCCAAATGTCTCTTGAAGACGTTCAAAGTAGGTGCTTGAACCACCTCTGGCAGCAGTCTATTCCAGACCTTGGGGGATCGCACAGTAAAGAAGTTCTTCCTTATGTCTTGCCTGAAATGGTAATGAAGGAGTTTGTGACTGTTTGACCTTGTCATCCCCTGGGGTGCTCTGGTGAACAGACGTTCCCCCAGATCCTGGTGAGCACCCCTGAAAAACTTATAGTCAGCCACCAGATCACCCCTGAGCCTGTGCTTTTCTGGGCTGAAGAGTCCTATGGCTCTCAGCCTCTCATCATAAGGTCTGTTTTTCTGACCTCTGATCATGCATGTGGCTCTCCTCTGTACTCTCTCAAGCTTCTCCACATCCTTTTTGAATTGTGAAGCCCAAAACTGGATGCAGTACTCCAGCTGCAGCCTCACCAAGGCTGAGTACAAGGGGAGAATGACGTCCTGGGATTTACTTGAGAAGCATCTGTGGATGCAAGCCAGTGTTTTGCTCGCTTTACTAGCTGCAGCATCACATTGAAGGCTCATGTTCATCTTGTGGTCAATCATGACCCCCAAGTCTTTTTTGCCTGTAGTGCTAGCCAGCATAGCACTGCTGAGCCTATAAGCATGCTGTGGGTTTTTCCTCCCAAGGTGGAGAACCTTGCGTTTTTTTGGTGTTAAACACCATCAGCTTCTCGTCTGCCCATTTCCTGAGCCTGTCAAGGTGAGCCTGGGTTGCCCTCCTGTCCTCCGGTGTGGACGCTTTATCCCAGAGTTTGGTGTCGTTGTCAAACTTGGCCAGTCCACTTCTGATACCAATATCCACATCATTAATGATGATGTTGAATAGTTATGGAATTAAGCCTATAGGTTCATCTATGAAAGGTGTTTTGTATATTCTCTTTGAGGATTAGAGCTGAGAGATTGGAGAGAGAGTGGTTGTCTTGTGAAAAGTGTGCACCCACAAATAATTAGGTATTTTTGTCTTCGATAGACTTTTGGTATGCATTCTTTTTGGTATGCAGTTGTTGTTTGGTTTCTCCTAAATATTTTCCATCAGGGCATTTAGTGCACTGGATGTGATATATTACATTTCCAGAGGTGCAGGTGTAAGATCCAGGAGTGATGATGATTCCATTGTGGGGTGTAGTTATTGTGGGAGTGGTGGAGATATGTTGGCAGGTTTTACACTTCTTGTCCCTAGTGAAGTCTCACCTAAAGAAATGTGTCCAGCCTTGGGTAGTTCAATTAAGGAAAGATGTAGATAAATTGGAGAGTCAAAAGGCATGCAAGAAAAATTGCTTTGAGGTGCTGAAAGCATAAAACATGAGGAAAGGTTGGAAGAACTGGGATTCCTCCAGTCCAGAGAAGCAGGGTGGGGAAGATTTGATAAGTCATCAAATACAAGGAAAAGATTGTTTATAAACAAGATGGTGATCAAGTGTTCTGTATCTGCAGGGGGCAGGGTAATAAGTTATAGGGTTACATTGCAATAGGGGAGACTTATGTTAGATATTAGGAAGAGCTCTCTAACTGTCAAGGTGATTAAGCACTAGATAATACCTAGAGAACTGCTGAAGTGTTTAAGTCCAGTTTATGCAAACATTCATCTGGAATGATTTATTAGAGATGAACCTGCTTGGACCAGAGAGTTGGATTAAATTACCAGCTGGGGCCTTTCCAGCCTTGTTTTCCTATGACTCTATGAAGGGAAGAGCCATAGATCTGCATAGTCTCCCTGCATGGTCTTTCTAATTTCTACCTATTTAAATTCTCGCTGACATCCTGCCACACTTCTAGCTTCTCTGATTTCTTGGAGTCTCAGAACACCAGAGATTCCCTATGCCTGAAGAAGGATGACTGTTCCCAAAAGCTTGTCAAGAACTCTTTTTCCAACTACTCAGTTGGTCTAATAAAAGATATTGCATCTACTCAAAGAACCTTACCTGCACTTGTCATCTTGGACAACGTTTGTTTACTGTTTTCACAGCCTTCAAGAATATGAATTTCCCAGCCTTCCTCAATAACCTTTTCCAATATCTTAATTCCTTATTAAGTTTTCCTAAAATATGATCTAAATCTTCCTTGCTGCAAGTTATGATAGTTATTATCTCATTCCTTGGTGGACATGGAGAGCAATCAGTCACATTGTTTTTATTGGAACATCTCTGCAAACTATTTGCAGTCTTTTAGCCCCCTTCAGTCTTTTCCCTTCTAGGCTAAGCAAATTTAGCTCTTCCAACCATTCCTGCCTAATAGGTTTGTTTTATAACCCTCTTGTTGTTGTTGCTTCTGTCTTTCCAATTTGTCTAATCTTTGATAAGGTATAACCTACAAATTGGATACAGTTCTGCTGCTGAAGATCTATCCGTGCTGACTAGAATAATTAACCCCTGGATCTTACATGCAACACTTCTGCGAATATATGATGGGGACTTGAGACAGTACAACACGATTGGCTTGTGTTCAGTATGCACCATATAACACGTGGAACCTTTTCTGCAGCATTGCAGCCTAATCCCAGTTATGCATAAATAGAAAAAGGGGAATTAGATTCCCCTCACACTGCCCTCCCCAAATTGTACCTTTTAGCATTTATCTGTCTTTAATTTCATCCCATTAGAACATTTCTCCAGCTCATCGTTTTGTATTCTAATCTTGTCTGCCAAAGCACTTGCAACCTCTCTAATCCTGGTGTCACAAATTTTACAAGTGGGCTCTCCTTCCATCATTCAAGTGATTAATGCAAGTATTAGATAGTGCCAGAACTAAGACGGGCCTCTGCAGAGGCCTAATTGATTTTGTCATCCCAGTTTGTCACTCTGTTTATTGATAGCTATTCAGTAAGCATGGTTTTCAACCAGTTGTGCACCCGCTTTAATTTAATCTAGAATATATTACTTTAATTTGGTGTGAGAATGTCACAGGATTGTGCCAAAAGCTTAAGGCTAAGCAATTTCTCTAGTATAATTGCTCAGGAGAATTTCCTGATGAAAATTCAAATGGAATAAAATATGAGTGTTGGAAAACCAGGGTAAAGTTTTTTTGTTTTTTTTTTATCTACTTATAACTGCAGGCCTACTTCACCCCAGGAGAAGCAGTGGGGGCCACAGAGAGTGTGCCCCTTCCATACTGTACCTTAGGAGAAGACAGCTTGCATGTTCTCCCAGTTTTCTTTACCAGAGGAAGTGTCTTTCTTCCCGTGCCTCTCATCAGTTTTGGATGAGGAACATAGCCCATAACTGTTCTACAGAAGTCCTGGTATTGTCGTTACCTGTGCATGAATAGCCAAGCTAAATTTAGCTTTAGTTATTAGAGGTGATCTCCATGTGTATTATAATGTATGTGAGAGGTCAGGTAAATGTTCGTTCATTTAACATAGCATATGTAAGCTTTCTTGGTTTAAATATTGTCCTAGTGGTGCACACATATTTGCTCATAGTGCATTTTCTATAGGTATAAATCCCTAAGGTAGGCAAGCTCATCTGTAAAATGCTGGAAGCTAGAGAGAACAATATATTCTTTTATTATTGTTAAGACTAATAATATGGACTACTGACATTTTGGTTAGAATAATTTGCAAAGGGGGGAAAAAGTTCA
>NW_005841858.1:602956-603334 GCF_000455745.1 Alligator sinensis
TCTATTTTAATTTTTTTTATCAATGAATATAATTTAGTTAGAAAGCTTCACTTTAGCCTATAAACTAATTCTTCCTAGAGCTTTTAAACCAGAATGATAAAGCTAAGAAAGTACTAGAGCAAAATGAGATCAAATCACAAATTGCTAATGTCATAGGACATTGTTGAGACCTACTATTTCTTGATTTCTTGTTCAATGTGGGAAGTTTAATGCACTTCTCTGTTTAAAGCTCCAATTGTATTGAGGTAAGTTGTTTACCACTTTTCAGAACATGCAGAGAAAATAATTTAATCTTTGGTTTTGCAATAGAAAGTTTACAAAGTATAAAAAGTATGAGTTGAGAGAGGTCCTCTTGAATTATAAAATCATTTTAATGGA
>NW_005841858.1:603344-606398 GCF_000455745.1 Alligator sinensis
GTTTGTGTTTATACCTGAACAATGCACTTCTGTTTTGTGAATGAAATGTGTCTAGGGTTTTTGTAATATTGCCAGCTGAAATCTACAATAGACCTGTAATATTAACTCAGGTTACCGCACACACTCTGATCAGTCAAGAGAATAACAGACCCAAGAGAAACATGGGAAATGGGCTCTTTCTTCTCAGATGAGGTATCAAGTAAGCAAACTCGATACTGTAGAGGCTATTTTTTTCTTTGCAATGCTTTTCTTAATGCTGAGGATAAAATCTTATTAAAAGCTACTAGTCACTAGTTTAGAAGTAGTTAATGATCATGTAAAGTACCCAACAGGTAGACTTAATAAAAAAAAAAGTGTTACCTCTTATCTAATAAAGTGAATGACAATTCTACTGATGCCATACCAGAGTTTTTGACAGAAATTGTATAGAATTGGACCATGCTTGGTTTGGTTTCAGGTTTAAGATGCTAAAGCAAAGGAAACTGTTAGAACAGTGTGTTTTGCTTTGAGCAGAAGTACCCAGCTCATTCTTCTTATCATATGGATGCCTTTGCTTTGGCCTCAGCATCTTTTGTAGTACTCGCTGAGAGATGGGCATTAGCTAGCAAATACATTATAGCTATCACAGTTAGCGCCACCTATAGTTAATGTTGCAGGCACTTCCCATTAGAAAACCTGCTTTTCAGTAAGTTGCTTATCACTTTATCTTTAATCATTTGGGCTGACATTTCTGATGCCAGGAATCTGCCTCAGGATGATTTTGATTTAAAAAAAAAAATCATTAACCACTTGGGAAAATGGGATCAGCAAAAATGGTGGGGGGGGGGGGGGGGGGGGGGAATCTAAAGGAATATCTCCACAATGCCGGGCTCACTACAGCCCAGACCTTTAAAAACCATGTGTGCATGTGGTCTTCTAACATGCCCATTGCCTGGAGACACTGGAATCAAGGGGTCTCTCCCTCATTCTGAAGTCCCCATGTACCAGATATGTCAGAAAACTGGGCATGCAGCCTAGCTGCATGCATGTTCTTAAAGATCCTGGTAAGATGGGATCCTGAGACTGGGGAGAGCTTCTCAGATCCCAGGATCCCCATGTGCCAGGACTCATTAAATCACTTTACTTATCCTGGTGCATGGGGAACTGTAAAACAACATATGCTGCCCAGCTGGGCAGCACCCACCGTTTTTACCCATCCTTGGGCAGAGGAACCCTGGGATTGGGTTGTGGCCACCTGATCCTGGGGTTCCTGTGTGCATGGGCTGGGTCAGCAACCTTCTGCCCCTGCCACGCAACAACTCACCAAAACTCCCTAAGTGGCTCTGCTCTGTGCTCAGCTGGGTGGCTGAGAGCGGAACGGGTGTGCAGGGTTGGGGCTGGGATCACAGAGTGGTGACAGCACAGCCCAGTCAAGAGCTGTGATCCGTTGCCTGGCCACTGGTTCTGTGGGCAGGGGTGTGTAGGGACTAGATAGTGACTCTGCCCTGGCCCCCAGACCCTGGGTCCTGCTCTGTCACTGCCCAGTGATCTTCATGAAAACTGGCCAGGACCTGCTAGGCAAGGTGCACAGCTAGGCAGATGGGATGGGGCCACGGAAGGCAGGGAGCTGTGCCCAGGACCAGGACTGGGATCTTGGGGTGGTGACAGCCCTGCACACCCTGCTGCAGAACCCATGCACATCACAGGGACGTGCAGGCAGCAAATTATGCCTCTGCCCCAGTCCCAACCTCATGCTGCCACTGCCCCAAGATCCTGCCCAGCTTTGCCTCCCATCCAGCTCCTGAACACCACTCCCTGCCCACTCATGGTCCCATCCTACCCATCCAGCCATGCACCCTGTCCCATCCCTAGCAGTGGATATGGGGCAAAGTTGCTGGGGTGTCTGGACAGCGGGGCTGGGTCCAGCAGTGGACAGGAAACAGAGTCCAGCCACTGCACTACCTCAGCCCTACTACGTGGCCAGGGGTGGAAGGATCAGCTGCATGCACCACAACTGAGGCTGCTCCCCACGTCTGGGCTGGGCATGACCACGGGACCAGTCATGGGCTGGACAAAATCCCTCAGTGAGCTGGACTTGGCCCATGGGCCATATTTTACCCACCCCTGGATTAAAGTGAATGTCTATCAGCAGTCTTAAGCCTGAAGAATCTCAGTTCATGCAGGCTCAGTGGAGACTTTTAGTTTGGAAGCTAAATTATCCAATGATTCTGTATGACATAGTCATGTTCCAGATTGTGTCTGAGTAGATGGGTTATTACAAATGATGCTCTTCACTGTTGTGAGCCATTAATAGGCTGAGGCCACCTCTGAACTGCTGTGGTCCCTTCCTTGCACCTGGAGGATTGTAACTGAGGACTTTGGCATGAAGAGGCAGCAGGTGAAAGAAGGGGCTGGATGAAATGAGATAGCATGATGAGACAGTACAATAAAATAGAGACAGAAAGAGTTCAGGCTTGGGGGAGAAGGGCCTGTAACCACTAGCACATGCTGTCTATCAGAATGTGGGATAGGAAACCAGTATTCCTAAATCTCAACATTATTGTGCTATCTGCAGCTATCTACATATTTCATAGAAAAATGAAATCATCTCTTGCTCATCTCTTGCTCATTCTGGTTTTCCCAGAGGATGTTAAGTCATCTCAAGTTTCCAGATCTGCTGATGGATTATTTGGGTGTCACCATGATGTGATTTCTGTTTCATCAGTTTAGATTCTTTGTATTAGAAAAATTCAAGTGCATGGTATAGGCCTGCTCAGAGGATAAATCAGAGGTTTTGTAGTAATGGATATCAAACTCTGCCTCTCAGCCCTACCTGTAAAATTAGGATAATACCGCACCCTCATTTCACATCAGCATTATAGAAATAAAATAATGTTTATGAAATGCTTAGGTATTACAGTGATGAGGGCCATACAAAAGTCCACAAGGAGATAAATAAAAATTCTGCCTTCAAGTAGGATTGGAAATATGTTCAGGACATAAGATGTGGGGCTATACATTGAGAGGGAGTACTCGTATAGTGCAGAACAATGAAGAAATGAATGCCATTCTCTT
>NW_005841858.1:606408-616935 GCF_000455745.1 Alligator sinensis
AAAAGAGAGTGTGGAGGGGGACGCCCAGAAGCATATTGCACATCAGATTATTCTGAGCCTCTATGCCAAAGATGTTGCCATCAACTCTCATTTGAAATGACTACTTCTGGTCTCTGCCATTTCTACCACTGACAGGTCATTCCTAGACATGCAATCTGAAACTGCCCTAAATTATTTCAGGGAGATAATGCTATATCATTTAAAATGTTTTAACTACAGTTCCAAATTAAACACGTGCTTTGCCAAGGCCATGAAGAAGGAAAAAGACTGAGACAGGCTACTTGAGGAAACAGAAGGGTGAAACTTCATTTAATTATGACAATAAAGCATCCTCTAATAAACACGAACTATTTCACATGTACAAATGGTTCTTCCCATCAACAGTAAATTAAGGACTGCATCTATAATCACAGTAATACCAATAGAGCCGCATTTGCAGCTGCTACTCTGCACATGAACAGACAAAGAGAAGCAATAGTGCTGTTCAGGTTTGATATCATGACAAGCTTCCTATTTTCCCAATGCATGCATGCTTCCACCATGATAGCAGTACTGTCACTGCTCTTGCAAAATCTTTTTTTTTCATGGTGTGTCTGACAGAAAGGCAATACTAAATATGACAGCTAGTCTTCACTGATTTGTTGTATTGCTCTTTTTCTGCATCTCAGAGTTTATATACGGTCTCATTACACTATGGATTAAAACAGCACCTTGTAATTTTCTGTATAAATGCCTAGGAGACTGTTGATAGTATATAATAATAATAATAATACAAAAATCGTAGGTTTAAATAATGCTAATATGGTAAAGTTAAACACTCTCAGAAATTAAGAAATACCATATTTAAATTTCCCTGAAAAAGTTGTGTGTTGTTATAAGATGTTTAACTGTAGAATTAAATGCTATTTTTTCAATTGCATCTTTCAAAATACAGGATGGAAGCTGTTCCCTGAATGGGTAACTATTCATATTTCTTTTTATTTATTTATTTATTTTTATTGTGTGTGTGGCTCTTTGCTACAATCCATCCAAATCATATTCTATGGACAGAATTATGGAGTTTTCTTCTGTGCTTCTCTTGGCCCCTTTTTGCTGTCAGTATGGAGGTATTTATTGCCTTTGAATAGATGGGGCATGGAGCTGTAAGATTTAATGCTAAAATTGCCTAAAATTATTCAATAATATTGGGAACCCAGCCTGAACTGCCTAGGGTCTGGCTTTTCAGAGTACTGGGCTTTTTTAGAGCACTAGTTTTTATTTATTTACTGGGCATGCCTACACAGTCATTAACGTGCTGTAGTTACCGTGCATTTAGTTTAGTGTTTGCTTATTCATAGTTTCATAGTTTCATAGTTTTAGGGTCGGAAGGGACCTAATAGATCTTCTAGCCCGACCCCCCACCAGGGCGGGAGAACAACCCAAAAAAAAAAAACAAAAAAACCCCCTAAAAACAAAAACGGGACTCAAATGAGTCCAGCCAGGTAAGTATCCAGCCTCTTCTTAAAGATCCCCAGGGTAGGGGCCAGCACCACCTCCCTTGGAAGTTGGTTCCAGCTCCTAGCCGCCCTAACTGTGAAGTAGTTTTTTCGGATGTCCAATCTGTACCTCCTCTCCATCAACTTGTGCCCATTACTCCTTGTTATCCCAGGGGGCTCTAGGGGAAACAGCGTCTCCCCCAAACCCTTCTGGTTCCCCCTAGTGAGTTTATAGACGGTCACCGGGCTTAATGAAGTACTAATGAAATGTGCAGTAACTTTGATTACTGCACAGTAGTGCTGGCATATGGTTTTTTAGTGATGCTTACTGTGCAGTAGCCTAATACTACTGCACAGTAGTGTATTAACCCAGTTCTTGCCCAGCACGCTGCTGCACAGTGTTATTAGACTATTGTGCATTAGGGGTGTGTGAAATGGGCCGTATTCAATTCAGATTTGATTCAGCTGAATCTGAAGATTTGATGCTGATTCAGAGAATCAGCAATTTAACTATAGTCACAGTTTTAAATGTTTTTCTACATACCTCAAGGTACCAGGCATGGATTGTGAGCACTGCGATGTTGAACTGGATGAATCATCCCACAGGGGGGCCCTCAGTAGGAAACTCCTTCCCTTGGAGAAATACACAGTCATAGAAAAGAATGCGTAGCAATTAAATGGGTGGTTCAGGCTCTCTGCTACTTCCTCCTAGGGGTCAGGTTCTGTTTGGTCATTGACCATACCCCTTTAATGTGGCTTAATGCCATGCAGGAGGCCAGCCCCCAATTGACAAGATGGTACCTGTCTCTACAACCTTTGATTTTGTTATGTATCACTGCCCAGAGTCAGCACATGCAAATTCAGACTTCTTGTGCTGAGAGGGAGAAGGATTGAAGAAAAGGAAGACTCCAGTTTTGGGAGGGGGGATGTGTAACTAGTTGTATAGCTCTGCAGTTGGTTAATGAGTAATCACCTGCCAGCTCAGGGAGATGGGAGCCAGGTGAGAGGGATGACTGCAGGTCACTGAGGAAGTGAAAAGTTCCAGGAGAGGGGAGCTGAGGGGGAGAGGGAAAAGGATGGTGCGAGGGAGGTAGCACCGAGCCATGGTGTCCTCTCTCTGGGTCTGAGGAAGAAGCATAGCTGTGAGTTAACTCATTGTTGACTGTACAGTTGTTGGTTTAAGTGCTTGGTTTATGGACATTGTTTTCCTTGTGGGGACAAGTTTGACCCAGGAAAAATAAAGAACTGAATGACAACCTGCTACAGGATTCCATTAAGAATCATGATCTTAAAACCAAATATGTGCTTATGTGCCTTGATGGCAAAAGCCTTGAGGACTGTCCAATTACTTTTTACCAGGCCCAATAACACATTGAAGTGTATATTCAGGGAGTTCACTGTTTTCTTAAATATAAACACAAATTAGCAAAGAATAAAAGATATTGTGACCTGCCTTTAATGGTTCAGCACACAGTGTTGTGACACATATGTGATTCATTCTCTGAATATTTCTGGGAATCCCACAAGCAACAGAACAATATGGTGCTTAGCTTTGATACTAAGGGTAGATACAGGCATAGGTAATAGATCCCCAAGTCTGATAATGTTGATAATTTTCTCTTATTACTTCACTAAGCTTTTGTTTGCCAACTCTGAGGATGGGCTTTTACTTTGGTGTGTTATTGTCTTTCAAATCACTAGTTTTACTTCCACCACTAGCAATTTTGGGGGGCTTACCAGGTGAGAAGGACTTTTATACAAAAGCTATGTAGTCTTTATGAATGTATTTAATTGGATAATAAAATTTTTGAGCTCATTAAAAATGAGAAACCATAGCAACCTCAACAATACATCCTACACACATTATACCTAACTAGCAATGTGCAAAGCACATTTATGAAGGAGAAATTAAACAGAAAGAAAAGAAGAGAGAAAAACAGGCATTGACTTTTAATATTGCTATTTTTAATCCCTGAGTCCTGAACAATGACATACATATTATTACTTATGTAAGAAAATAACTTGTGCTGGAAGAAGTTCTAATGATCTTTAATAATAATAATAAAAAGGAACTAAATATGAAGCTATGTGCAGGTGCCTGTTTCTCAGTCTTACTTTTCAGTGCCACTCTATTCTCCTGGGATCAGTAATCACATATTTTTAGTCCAAGGCCAGATTTCTTCCTACTGTGGGAGGGTTGTGGGAAAGTGAGGAGAATATGAACACTGCAGCATTTTTTCTTGAAGCTGCTCTCTCCTGAAAGAGACTTGGGAGGCCTTTTTGGCCTTCAACTCTTTAGATACAGAGTACACGTGGAAGAGAATGTCCTTCTGTTCTAAGGCCACAGCCCATGCTACAGGCATCCTTGCTGCTTTGTTGATTCTTAATTCCTGGAAGCAGAACTCCAAGAGGGAGATAAGACAGCTCTGAGCTGTGTTAATTTCTGCTGAGATTCCAGGAGTCCAAGGAATGGTGCATTAAAGAATGGCATGTCCCTTGTTCAAAGCTTTCTTCATCTCTTTTCCCCTTCCTTTCTTGCTGTACAGATTGAAGAGATGAGTTTCCATGTTGCACAAAAAGAAATTACAGAAGCATGTTACAACTTTTTCTGTTAATGGAAACCCTAGGGGAATGATGGTAACTGTAAAGCCTAAACAATGAAGTAGCATCATCTTTTAAGAGGTGAAATTTTGGCTCTGCTCAGTTCATTCTTAATGCCACGCCCCCCCCACCCATTGACTTCAATGGAACCAGAATTTCACTCTAGGTCTTAATTTTGTTTTCTTTGCTCACTCAAAATTGTCATGGAAATCAGTGGGAGACTTCGGCGCATACAGAATATGGAGCTACATTCTTAATTGAGGCTGCCAGATATCTCAAATTCTGTAGTTTTTTTTCCTGTGTGGCACATATTTCTTTATCTCACATAATGCACTCCTAGTGCTGTTCTCTCTCCCGAAATACAGAATATTTATATGCCATAGCTTAATTAAAATTGCAATACCAAAACATAAGCATGAGGCTGTAGGTTGCAAGGTTGATCACTTTCTCCGAAAATACCCTTGATATCACAAGGATTAATCATGCAGATTCTATTCAGCATGAAACCGTAAGCAGTAAGCAAGTCACTAAACTCGTTTCCAAAGGACACACCAAGTGGTAGAGTTGCTGATACAAACTTGTTTTTCTTACTCTATGTTCAATAACTTTGTTTTGCCTTTTCAATTTGAAATCTCTGTGCAAATCTGGAACTAGTGTGGAAATCTGAGAAAAATGGGTTTGGTTACAAGGAGATAGAAACAGTAGGTCATGCTGAATACATCTAGCATGAAATTTACTTTCTACGCAAACGTAGTATATGTCATGTTAATGGGTATAGTTTTTTCTAAATTAAATAAGTAAGGGTTTAAATAGTGGAAATCTCCTCAGACCTTCAGCCTAGCCTATTCATTTGGCTTTGTTCTGTATTCAGCTGTTCATATTTTGCAAGTGCATTTTAGTGTATATTTCTTTTTTAAATCTCACGCAAGGAAGGGATTAATTCCAGCAGATAATATGGTGCGGGGCCTAGAGCACGAATTTGGCCCAATAGTGGGAACCCAGGATGAGGTTTATACTTAGCCAGCAGTGTCACTGCTAAATTTCTTTAGGGAGAAGAGAGTAGCATCTGCCAGTGTGTAAAACTAACTACAGGCATGTCATGTTCTGTTTGTTTTTTATGGTGACTATTGCTAACGCTGCCTTATGATTTGTCTTGCTTTCTTGCCCTGCCCTTTGCAGCTTGCTAGCCTTTAAAATGTAACACATTTGTGTATGCTATCTATTATTAATACAATGAATTAATGAAATAGTTGCAGATAGTAACCTGAAGAGTATCTGTAGATTTTACTGCTTTGGAGCTTGGGAAGTATGATGGAAGTTGGGAAGCCACTCATTGTGGCTTTCATATTAGTTCCCTAGTTATACTTCAGGGAATTAAAAGAGGGAAAAAAAACTATAGCTAAAGATTTTTAATTTAAAAAAATGTAACAATCAAAACACAAGAAGTAACTAGGAAGGTTTTTATTATTTTCTCTGGTATTCATAGCTGTAATATTTTACCATGTTTAAATGTAAATGGAAAAGAATGTACTCTGCTGTTTCTGATTTATAGATAAGTATTGGTAAAAGATACTAAAACAAAGAACAAAAGGAAGGACTTCTATTCAGTTTTACCGTGCCTCAAAAGATTTTGACCTTCTGTGTCTGTGTTGATCCAGGATGTTTTGGTAAAACTCAGGATAATGATCCTGACATCATACTTGAACTGCATGTGACTGCTCAGGAAATGCTTCCTGTTCCTATACATATTTTCAAAATTCACTGTTTCCACAATTGGAAGGTAAATGTAATGTATATTTTAAGGTTATTTGGGTATTTTGCCAAAAACATAGAAACCTACTTTGATTATTTGTTTCATCCATAGGAAAGAAGGGGAATATTTAGATGTGGTGCATCATCCAGGTATTGAATAAGGTTTCCATATATGAACTTCTGACTTAACTGTGTAACATTCCATACTCCTGTTGTAGAAAAGTTGTATTCCTGTTATAAACCAGGAAAGGAACATGGTTATCTCAATATACTTTCTCCCATCAATAGATAACACACATCATTTAAAAATCAACACTGCTTTCCCATAAGTCTCATCACATATGTTCTTGAGGTCTGAAGGCCTGTTTGACATAGTCATAATGGGCTGTGCTCTCCTATTGGTAGTGTCATACCTTTAAAATCCATGCCCATTAACTTTGGTATGTGGGTATAAATGCATGAAAATAATTAGGAGGCACAGGCATAATTCTTTTCTAAACCTCTTTGTGAGCAACTTCTGTTCCTAGTTCTGCTGTTCATTTTGACTGGTGGCTATACCCTTCCTGTGGTTTTAAATTACTCTTGTATAGAATGGGCATAATCCATAACTATGGCCAGAGATTTTTGTACAGAAATTAGAATGTATAACTTCATTATAGGAAACTCCTATGGGACTGGGAGAAAAGTTCCTTAAAAGATGGTGCCTGTTATGATAGTTAGTCAATTTGCTGCATAATAATAATGACAATATCAGTTCCTGCTCCTGGGATTGTTAAAGTGGGGGTGTACTATAATAAGGTTGAACCCTAAAGTAAGCCATGTGGTTTGTAACCCAAGGGAATAGGGAGCTTGTTATTGAGATTAGTTGGTGAATTGGGAAAAACCTGGCCCAAGCTGGAGATAGAAAAAGGGGAAGGAGAAGAGAAGAAGTTAGCTTCCGACCTCTCTTGCTGATGCGCATAAAAGACTGACTGAATTGGCCAGGCCTCATTTTCATTTTATGTAACATTTGGTTAAACTACAGTTAAATTTGAGTTTAGGGGTAATAGAATGCAACTATCCTTGTTGGCACTGTGCTCCTTTCCCTTTGTCCCTATTGCCTACAGTGAGGGGTTTCCCTGTCCATAACTAACATCTAAAGTGGTTCAGTGCGGGTCCCTGAACGACATTTTAAAAACGAGGAGAAATTGCTACTTTATCCTTCTAGAGTTTCTTTCTGATAAGGGTCTTGTATGTCCCTAACTTACTTTATAAGCATCTCTATCCTGCCTGCTGCTGATTTCAGACTAGCATAGCTAAATATCTCTCTTATCTCCGTTAAGGTAGCAGTGGTGTACGAAGCAGAGTTTGGGACCCAGAACAAACTCTATGGAGATAAGTATAGATAGTCAAAAAGCCTGAGGCTGAATCGATTCAATCTTTTCAGGTTAGATTAAGATGTGTAGGTTGAACCTATAAGCAAGTGAAGACATTCACTTTTTATTCCGGAAATACAGCCACATGCCTGCAAAGCCCAGGTCAGAAGCTGAGGGGTGCTAGAACACGCCTCACTTCTTGGCTGGAGCAGAGAGTTTGGGCCAAGTTTAGCCCACCCACCCTGCAAGGGGAACTTGTGGGGGAGGTGCAAAGCATCCTGAGATACTAGGGGACTGAGTTAACTTGGATCTGGGACAGAAGTTCAATAAACCAATTTAACCTAAATCAGTAAATCCAAGCTATCTGTGCTTCACTAAAGAATTTGATACAGTGCTGCACTGAAGATGAATAGTTAAGCTGGAGATAATCAGGTTAGTACAAAAACTGTAAGGTAGGTAAAAATGTTGGCTATGTGGGAAATGATAATGGGTTGTGATGAAAGGGAAACTATCAGGCTTGAGTGAGGCTACCAATGGAGTTGCTCAAGGATCAGTTTGGGGTCTGTTTTTTTTCCATTATTTTATTTAATAATTACAGCACAAAAGAATAGGACTGGGATAATAGAAATGGTATAGAATTTAACAGTACGCAATGTAAGATCATGTACTTATGGATAAAGAACAAGAATTTCTACTAGAAGTTGGGATTTCCTCATTGAGGAATGACGTAGGAGAAGTGTGATGGTTGATCACAGGATGTGTATGAGTCATCAATATGGCGCATCTTTGAGGAAGGCTTATGGGATCTTCGGATGCATCAGACAAGATATTTCCAATAGGCAGTGCTGTTAATAGCACTATACCAGCTAGAATGAAGCATGTCGTTCTGATACACTGACAAATATATCACTGGAAAAATGAATTGAAACTGGAACAGGTATAGATAAGCAAGACTAAAATGATGAATGGAATGAAGAGCTGATATTGTCTGAGGAGATTAATTAAGCTTGGCTTGCTTCAACTAAAGTTCTCCCAAATCTAATGGCCCATTGGGCTATTGTGGTTTAAGCACAGTAGTTTTGTAGCCAAGAACACAAGGAAGCAGTATAATTATCATCACTTTGACTTCCCAGCCCTAATGACTTGGTACTGATTTGCAGCTGGGTCAGCTGGGGGTGGCTCTTTGGTATGAGTAGAACTTTTATATTCAGGGCTGTAGTAAAACACCTTAACTGCTCTGCCATTTCTTAAACAAAAGCTCATAAAGGAATATGATCCTCTTTATAAATATATTAAAGTGGTAAGCACCAGAGAGGCAAAAAGTCTATTTAAACTAAAGGGCAACATTGTCACAAAAGTAAATGGCATAAACAGGCAATGAATAAATTATAGCATGGAAATTAGAGATTTTCTAACCATCAGAAGAATGAGGTTCTTGAACAGCTTCTCAGTGGGGGGTAAGGAATCTAGCCAGCTTTAATATAAACCTGAATCAGTTAATGAAAAAGATACATTTTGTGAATACCTGTGTTAGAAGGGGATTGGACATAGGACCTTCTAGGTCATCTTCCAGTTATATATAACTGAACGTGACCCTTTATACTGTCAACCACACCTGCCAGAAGTCAAAATACAGCACTGCACCACATGTAAGCTTTCCAAAGCATGTAACCAGGGGAGAATAGAAAGACTTGGACAACTTTTATTTTATTTATTTTTTCATTCCTAGGTTTTTATGATGTAGTCAAATGTCAATGAGAAGTATGAAATAGATTTTCCTGCTTGGTATTCTTACAGATGACCTGCAAGAACTTGCCTATAATTAATTTATTTCAGTAACATGTCCTGAACATCCCAATTAACTAGTGTAAGATGAACTTGTAGCACATAAAGTTTGCTTTTAAGCTGTTTTCTTCTTCCGAATGTCCTGAAGTCACATTAACCAGTTACATGCTACCATAGAGCCTCTCAGCCCAAGCATGTAATATCATAATGATCACGAAACTCTTAACAGTACCAGGGTTTAGATATGGTACTGTATCAATTTGGACTAGTGGCAATTCTTCATTGTACTTCATAGTTTTAAATGTTTTTTGGTGTTGTACTTTACTAAAATAATCCTAGAAAATAAACTTTAAAAACCATGTTGTAAATTTTGTTAACTTTTATTTTCCACTAGCTCATGGGCAACGTAACTAAATAGTTTTCTTGCTTTTCTCTTGTAGGTTCCCCTGTTCTGTTTAAGAGGAATGTTAATTCACTGGTTATAGCATAGGACTTCAGAAATGAGTTTATTCCTGGCTGTGCCAAAGAATTCCTCTATGATTTTGGCCAAGTTGGTTATGATTTATCTGCAACTCACATGCACAGAAAATCCTTTGGGAGCATTCCCATAATTCCATGTTCCTCACTACTCTCTCTTACATATTCCATTTCTTTTCTCTACTGTCTATAAAATAGAGTCAAGTCTGGAAAAATAGACCAGTAATCTGAACGCCAATTCCCAGAAGGGTTTTGCTTTGCAAACAAGAAGTACACTATGGATGTTTTTTAGTATAGACTCTAGGCAGGACAGGGTGGCTCAGATGGCTTGGGCTGGTTGTGGATAACCACAAATTCTATAGTAAATATCAGCAGAGATACCCTTAATCTGGCAGGGCCCTTTTAAAATGGGAATGGTGATGATAATACTTTATTTGCTTTTTCGATTCATATTATTAACTCTTTGGGTTTGGAATTATGTATAACACACCAGCACCAATAATTTCAGCTGGGACCTATAGGCGGTAGATATTTTTAAATGTACCACCAGTTAAATACTTTCGGAAATTATACTGGAATACAAAATAATCTTTGTTAAAACCTTTGGATTCATCTGCTAATTTTGGAGCGAGTTCCTCTGACTAACACACCATGGGCATGTCCACACATGCAAGCATGTGCGCTTGCAGCAGCTCAAATAGAAGCAGTGCAAATTTGCGCCAGGGGGTTTTGCCTTAGTGCATGTGCCTGGACATGCACTTTGGTGTGGGGCAAATTGTTCCACTTGGGACAAAATAACCCTGCCTGGCTACTCCTGGATCTGCAGCCAGGGGGAGCTAGAGCCTGGGGCCAGCACCTGTGCTGTCCCCAGCAGTATAAAAAGCTGCTCTGTCAAGTAGCTCAGGGCTACTTGCTCTCAGGAGCTTCTGGGGCCCAGCCAGTTGGTACCTGGGAACACTACCCCTTGTGCCAGCTGGACTGCTGAAGCATCCCTGAGAGTTCCCTGAACCCTCTACACACTGCAGCAGTCTGGTAGTGGGGGCTGCTGCCTGGCTGTGACCTGCTGCACACGTGCCAGACCT
>NW_005841858.1:616966-629493 GCF_000455745.1 Alligator sinensis
CCGGTTAACGCACTCCCCGCCCCTGTTTCAGCTGCCAGTGGACTGGGGCTGCAGAGTTGGCCTTTGTGTGGCACTACTGCCATGTGTGCCCAGAAGATGCTTCCAGTGTGATGGTCTGCTTTGAACTGTCAAAGCATGCCCTCCTGGCCCCAATAGACCAGGAGGTCAGACACCTCCATCTGGGTCCAAGGTGCCAGCTGTGAGCAGGCTCCTCTTCCTGGGTCCTGCCACTTGCCTGCCTAGCAGGAATTCTGGTGTTCCCTATTTGAAAACTGAAAAATCCCTGTGGGTGGCTGTGGAGGGATGTGGTGGGGTGTGGGGATAGGTGTGGGTGGATTGTGGAGGGACTGTGCGAGGGGGCTGCTCAAAAGGGATGGGTCCTCTGCCCCCTGCAGGGAGCAGCCCTCCTGCACAGCTCATGAACTGCCCTGCCACAGGGTTACAGCCCCCCAACAGGGGCTACCATCCCTTCTACAGGACCCACATGCCCCACTCTGGCTTGCTTCCCCCAACCCCTGATTGCTGCCCCCAGCCCCCCCAGTGGCTGCCCCCCTGAACCCAGCCTTGAGGCACTTTACAGCATAGGGCAGTGTGGAGTAGGGGGGCCTGGCCCCAGTTGTCTGGCACTCACACTGCCACTGCCGCATTGTGCCAGGTGCAGCCCAGGTCAGCAGGGTGCTACATGGCTCCATGCTCTGTCAGGAAGCTGGGGCTGCTGTGGTTATCACCTGGGCCCCATGCTGTGAGGGTGGGGGGCTCTGCCACGTGGCCCCAGTGACCCCAATGGCAGTTGCTACTGCTGGTGAGTGTGGGGCTTTTCTCTTATTTTTTTTTTTTTAATTGCTGGGATCCTGGGGCTGTGTGGATCAGTGATCACTGGGGTGCTTGGGGGGCAGGTGGGAGATTGGGGCAGAGATCGGCAAGCCTGGGGGAGCAGGTGGAGGTTGGGGCTGGGTGGCACAGCCATTGTGGGGGCCCGGAGAAGTGGGCAAGGAATACGGCTGGGCACAGCAGCCATCAGGGGGACTTGGGGGATGGGGCCAGGTGGGGCAGCAATCTGGAGGACTGGGATAGTGGATGGGGCTGGCAGGGAACCACCCACGGTCTCCTCCCTCCTTCCCCAGTCCCCTCTATCCCCTACTTTACCGGCAGGAGCCTGGGTCCAGCTCCCTGTGGCTGGCACTCTGCCTGTCCTCCACGGGCAGGCAGTGTGCTTCAGCACCGGGGTGAGGGCCAGCCATAGAGACACTCTGGCTGGCCTGGCTCTGAGTACCAAGTCTCTGGTTGCCTCAGGGCATGCTCCAGGACCATGCCCTGCCCCACTTTTTTCCCTCGCATTTTTTTTTTTTTTTTTAACCTCTGGATATCCAGGGGTCTAATTTTGCCCCCACACTGCAAATTTTGTAGCACGGGGAATGTTTTTTCATTGCCACATGTGCCTCTTGCTGCATCTCAAAGGTCTTTGCGATACTGCAAGATGCACATGTGCACTTGTGTGGATGCACCCCATTATTCAGTATTCAGTCATTAACTTTTTGACTTAATAATCCTTGGAGCTACTGGATGCTTCTGTGTTGATGCAGTTCTAGTGAAGCTAATCACTTCATATCATTTAGGATTAATTCAATTCCCAGTGAAAACAGTCATCCATTAATTTCAGGGATGTTTGGAGCAGGGTCATGGTTCGTCTACCCCTGGAAGGTTACTTTTAATGGAAATCCCTTGATAATATGAAATCTGATAGGATACTATTATTTTCCCTTACTCTGATCACTTTCTTTGTCAGAATAGATTTTTAATGATGACCTAATATGGAAAGTTCTGGTGCCTCTGGAAAGAAATGTCTGCAAGACTTTGTAGGTATTCTGTCATTCTTTTCTAATGGCAACCTTCAGTAGATCTCCATTAACATTTTTCATGATATCATTAGGTTATCCCTAAAGCATTATTTCTAAGGAAAACTGGGCACGTCTACATGTGCATTAATGTGTCTTTTCTAATGCATATTAATTTTAGTATCTCCGATATGAGGTACTATATTAATGCTCATTGGTCTGTACTAATGTACAGTAGCACATTTGCACACTTTTTAATGACAATGCAAAGTCGACTCTTTTACTGCACATTAGTGTAATGTCATGTTTTTTACATGATGCTTTAATGCACAGTAAGAGTCTACTGTGCATTAGAGCACACATGTTGACACACCCACCGAGACATTATCAGAACAAACTCTCCAGATACTACTGTAAAACATTTTCCTTCATGAAGCCCACTGTACTCTTGTGCATGGAAAATAAAGCAAACAAAGCAAAAATACCCAGTTAGCATGAAATTTATACCATGAATGAAACTCAAATACTAATACCAGTGCAGTTGGTCTAATAACTCCTGCTTCCTCTGCCCCCACCCCCCAGTTGTAAGTCATGTACAAAGATCAGGTCTTTTGTTGCCTTTTTAAATTTTTATTTCATATTATTCTATATTGTATCTCATGAGTAGATAAGGTGGGTGAATAGGAGCTGATGCTGTGGCTAGTTCAAAATTGGTGGACCTGTAACAGAATTATTCTTCTGAAAGCTATCACAATACAGTCTTCACATTCAAAATCTTTGTTTACCATATGTATCAGATATGCTTAGATTTTGCAGAGGCTTCAGGAAATACTTGGATCCTGAGAAAAAACAATTACACTCTATCTTTGACAAATGATTTGGAAAAAAACTGAGACACATTCCACAAAACTGCATAGGTGTCACAGGCTTCTAAAAGGGAAAAGGGATTTTCAGGAAGTGTGCTATATAGGGTGTGAACCCCTGTTATACTTCCAGAGAGTAATTTTTAATTTGAACTTAAGCCTTCCCATAGGAAAAAGTCCCAGAGAATTTAATAGAAAATGATATCGCTTCTGAAGAAGGATTCACATACCATAGAGAAAAGAGATTATTTGTTACTAAATCATATATGTTTTAGGGTAACCGTTTTCAATTTTCTCATGTTCTCTATGCATTTTCCATGTAGTCAAGTCAGTTCATAGTGCTGTTTACTTCAGACTGGCACCAAAATGAACAAAGCCTCAGTATTCCAGCTTTTGGTTGTAGAGAAGAAGTGGATGTGGGATTCATATACAGACACCCTTTTTAAACTAACTTCTGAGGTAGCTATCGGTATAATAGGAAAATTTTAAATTAGCAGCCTGATCTGTCTGAAGAGCTAGAAAATTGGAGGTGAGAATTTAACATTGTGAAGAGAAATAATGCAGTCCTTGCGGTCATGTTCCTTCTGTTGGTCAGCTAATGCTAATGAGAATATTTTGGACTGACTGGCTCCCAATGACCTAGTACAAATGACTAATGTGATACTAATTAGACCATCTATTCTGCACTAACTGTAACCCCAAGAGGAATAGCAATTATGAATGTGTTTTTGGTTATTGCAGTTGAAGATAACAGAAATTGAGTGGGTATACAATAAATGAAAAACATTATTGTCCTGTATTACTTTCTGTAAATGCCTTTTTTTCATTGTCAGACTTTTGTCCTGGAACATTTTGGATTGAAACACTGAAATCCTTAAACTCTTGCCTGAATCACACAGACAGGAAATAAGAGAGAATGTGAGGCTTCTCTCTAAGCCCAGGTACAGACATTACACTTTTACCAGTATAAGTCTAGACCTCTAACAGAACAGAAGTTTGGCGCACACAGACTGGTTTAAAATGGCAATACCGGGTCTAAGATTTGCACCCCCTTCACAAAAATGGCAAATGTGTATTCTAAGCTATACCACTTACAGAAAACTGTGCAACTTAAATTGATTCCCCTGCAAGGTTTTTGAATGTCAAGGTGGTTTCAGAATATCTGTGTAAGCTAAGTATTCTGTCTATTGATTTAAGGAACAGTGGACAATATTATATTGTGCAAAGTTCTTCAGAACCGACTCTACAGTGAACTAGTTCCATTGGAAACTTATAGAACCATCATCTTAAAAATCAAATACTTCTGCTTAAAGATGAAAAATCACTACATTACAGTGAAGACAACTTTTACGACAGAAAGTAAGGGCACCAACTATAAGGGAAATATTCTGGACTTCCTGCTTGTTAATAGAAAGGAAATGAATGCGAGAATAATAGGAAAGCCCCCCCACCCCAAGCTCCTAAGGGTCAGTAGAGGAAAGAATACTTCTACAGAATGGAACAAAGTATGTGTTGGAGGTGGGGGAAGGGGCTGTATTCTGAGGAATTGGGAAATATAAGAAGCAGCAAGGAATATTTAAAGTCTTCCAGGATGAAAAATGCAAGGAAATCCACAATAATTACTTTTATATTTTTTAAGTGCTAGATACTGGAGGCGTGTGATTAGATGAAAATCTGAATGCTAATGTTATAGCCCTATAAGAGTAAGATGATATTCCTTGGGTGTTTAAAATTATGCATGTGCTTAAGTACTTTGCTGTTTCACAACAGTGTTGGAATAGCTTTTTGCAATACTGAAACTGGTTCACAGTCTGCTCTTTTTATTTTGGCACACAACTTTTATGGAATTATTTTGTTTCCTTTATCTTAAATTACAATTATTGTAAATAGCATAAGAACATAAGAAGTGCCATACCAGGTCACGGGAATGGTCTATTTAGCCCAGTATCCTGTCTTCAACAGTGGCAGAAGTGTATACTTCAGATGGAGAACACTGAGCGGATATATATGGTAGTCTGTTTCCTATTCATTGCTCTCCCTGGCTTCCATCATTATTGGTTTAGAGATGCCAGAGGAAACATCTTTAACCTTTTGTTCATTGGATATTAATGGATCTATCATCCTCGAAATTGTCTAGACCCTTTTTGAACATGGCTATGCTGTCTGCCTCTACCACCCTCTGTGGCAATGAATTCCACCAGGTAACTATATGTTGCCTGAAAAAGTATTCTCTTGTTATTTTTAAACCTATCACCTTCTAAATTTAGTGTGTGTCACCTAGTTCTAGTATTGTGGGCCTGGTGAACAGCAGTTTCCTGTTCACTTGGTCTATAAAAATTATGAAGAGTGTGCACCTCTATCATATTCCTCCTCAGCTTTCTCATTTCCAAACTAATGAATTCTAATCATTTCAGTGTCTCCTGGTATGGCAACTGCTCCATACCCTCATTGTTTTGGTTGCCTTTCTCCATATCTTTTACAATTTTACTGAATCCTTTTTGAGATGTGAAGACCAGAACTGTACACGGCATTCAAGATGTGGCAGAAAGATTGTTATTGCTGTAGTTGGAATTGTGAGAAGTGGAGACTTGGAACTTGAAAATTACTTTCTGTAGATGCAGACAGAAGAGCAGTTCCCTGCTATAACTCATAGCACTCTACAGAAAGTGCTATGAGTTGCAACAATCTCCTGGATCCAACAGAAATTTGCTGTTGGGTTGGGTGGGGAGGAATCCAGCTACTGACTTTGAGCCTACAGCTAGTCTCCTGTAAGTTTGCCCTCCCCCCTTTCTCCCCCCCCCCCCCCGCCCGCGGCCGTTCTAAGAATGAAATTTTCCCCCCCCCCCTTTCCCCCCCCCCCCCCAGCCTGGTGCTGTTTTCAGAATGAGAGGGAGCAAGGGAGTGGAAGGAGTTCATTCTAAGGGTTCCCCAGCTGGTGCTGGAGAGTGGAGTGGGTGGATTGAAGCCCCTCCTAAGGTGGGCTCCATTTTTCACAGCTATGCCTCACAGCGCTATGGAGGGTGGGGTGTGTGCCCCCTCCACCTTGAGGTGGGAGAGCTCCAATCTACCCACTCCACCCTCCAGCACTGGCTGAAAAAATCCCAGACTAAATTCCCTCTGCTCCCTTTACCCCTCCCATTCTGAAAATAGTGCCGAAGATAGGAGGCAGTGCAGACACAAGTTACTGAAGACGCTCTATTTGGGAGCATGCAATGAGGGTTCTGCTTGTTGCCGGATCAGGCCCTTTTAAGGTGCTCTGCAGCTGTGCACTTCTGTTTGGTCATGTCTGTAGAGCACTTTCAGGGCCCAGCTTGGTTGAAAATTGTCAGTTCTGTCTGTGCCTTCAGTATAGGTCTTTAATTCACCACTGAAATCAGGAGTGGTGTGGATTTTATGCATGCAAATTAAACACAGGATTGAAATGTTGCAAAAGTAAAATCAAACCACCCTAAATTGTTCCATCTCAGGCATCAATTAAAATTACAACAGAGCAGTTTAAAAAAAATGCACTCAGTTGTCTTTTCCATCTGACTGTAGGGGAATACTATTAACAGTTCCAGCTTTTGTTACAATGCAATTTGTATTACCCTAGAGCAACATGCCAGATAGGAGTATAACCCTTAAGAGAGAAAACTAACACAGAGATCAGTGGCAATCTGAAAGACACTGTCGTGTAAAACAAAAGCTCTGAAACAAGACGAACCTTGTCAGCTAGAATGCAAATGATCTGGTCTGTCAGAAAGCCATTTTCTCTGGGAAGGAAACTGGCTTTCTGATGGAAGAATGCGTGAATGCATACCCATCAAGGCATTCTGACTGGCAGTCTTTATAAGGTAGTTTATGTTGCCTGTATGCTAAAAAGGCAGTGAAAATATATGTGTGAAGGCAAGATTCAGTGAATGAAGAAACTACACCACAATGCCCAATAAATCTTGTGTGTAGAAAAAGGTGTCTTAGAATGAAGCTGAGTAGTGTCAAAAGAGAAAAGAAAAAAAAAAATTACCAAATTACATGGAGTGTCCCTGGTTTTACGTCTTGTTACTCAAACAAAAGCAAAACTTAAATCTTGCCTCCAGTTTGCCAAAAAGATGCGACTGTGCACCGGGGTACTTTGATACTAAGACTAAAGCTTAGTCTTAGACTCAAAGTACCTAGACCCACATTTCATTTAATTTGAAATGTGGGTCTGTATGTTTCTTAAACAGATTTTTTTTTAAATTATATATGCTGTAATCAAAGATAGACCTTAGGCAAATATTATAACTTTCTTTCCAGAATAGTAAAATGTATGAATTCTGTATCTTGCTAATACAATCTAATTAAAGTGCACAAGAAAAGATTTGGACTATTTTCATATACATCTTAATAAAGACTTTAACATTTTACCTTTTGTCTGCTCTACGTGACATTAGATGCCATGGTACTTCTGCAAGATGAGGTTTTGCCTGAGGTCTATGGCTATTATTTGTCTTATTCTTAGTGTTGTAATATGTACCAGGTAGCAGCCCCCTGGTGTGAATGTAGTATGCAGACTGTTTGGGACGAAAGGATTTTCATCCATTGGATAAGAAAGGAGACTTTGTTGTAATTTAGATAGTTTAGGTTTTATTCTAATACAATCTAATTTATATCAAATTCTAGGAGTTTGGTCAGAGGCCATAGGTTTGGTGGGGTTTGGGTTTTAAGGTATTAGAATTATTGAAATGTTCTTGTGAGATGGTATTTCTAAAAGAATTGTGAGACTAGGTTCCCCTGAGTTATATGCAGTCCTTGGCTGATGTGTCATTTCAGTGGCTGGTCTCAAGAGATTTCAAAAGAGAAAAGAGAGGACCTTTACCATGCTGTATCCAAACAAGAAACTAAATCTTACTGCATGAATTTTGTAGTTTCCAATGAAATGGTTCAAATATAAAAGCCATTTCTTTGCTCCTAAATTCAGAGGACATGAATTTAAGGTGCCGATGTTAGCTCAGTTTTAATGATTGAGTGTGTGTGTGAATGTACTGTGATTTTTATATTAACAAATACGTAATTACAAATGTCAGTAGTAGTGCGTGTGTGATAAACAGTTCTTGACTCCAGAGTTAGAACCGTGTGTTGTGATAGTCTGAGCTAATGAGCCAATGCCCTGGGGAAGAGACGATAACTCGCTATAATTCATAGTCTACTCTAACTAGTCTATGAATGAGGCACAAAGGTAGGGGAAACTTGTGATACACATTCACCAGCTAGTTGTACTGACTAGCAACAGATTTTCACAAGTATTTTGGCCAATATAACAGAGGTTTCTTAGGTCACTGTAGAGTACTCTGATTCTCTACAGTTTCAAATACCTGTATTAAAAGCACAAACTGTTGAACAGTTTCTTCCTGATCTCCAAAATAAGACCTACCCCGAATTAGGGGAACAGCCTGACATTCTTAGCCAAAATCCAAAACTATTTCTGTCATTTTACCAGTAATCCCAGTTCTATTATGGACAGAAGGAGGGGAAAAAATGGAATATCAGAGTTAAAAGAAAATTGGGAGAAGCTAACAATAACTGAACCAATTAAACTAGAAATCTTATCTCTGATGGAGCCCCTTTTTCTCATGTGCCCCAAGTCAAGCAGCTACTGTGTGAATGTTAATTCCATAATCTTTACCCAGGATATACAAATACAGATTCAGTGAATTCAGTGCAAAGGCATTTGATTTTGCATTTCCTGTCTGGTGATTCAGAAATGAAGGATTACCATTATTAGTCTGTGGGGGGTTTCTGGTAGTGAGCCTATTTACTGCACAAAGGTAATTTAACTTCCTCCATCACTGAGTCACAATAAGGTGCTCCACAGTTAGGCGGAGTGTTGTTCTGGCTGGATTAGTCAGGCATGTATCATAGTTTGTTCTGTGCCCTGTCACTGAGGTGGCAAGGGATGTGCAGTGCTCATCTCTGCTTTTGTTATAGGGTTTTCTTGGTGTTCTGGGTTTTTTGCCTTGCAGCTGTGTGTGAGGGTTTGAAGTGGTGATTTTGGGGATTCCTTGGATAAACAACTGCCTGCAAGCTCAGCTGGGACCAGCCTTGATGGCTCAGGAGGACTGCTGTGTTTCTAAAGATATCACAGCTGGATGTGTGCACTTTATTTTGCATTTCAGCTTTTGTAATCTCTGTTTTTGCATGAAGCTGATGGAGGAAAGGACAAGAGGACCTTTCTCTTGCTTGATAACTCATTTATTGTAGCAAGCCAATGCATCCTCTTAGCACTGAGTTAGCACTGCTTCCTAAATCAAGAAGAAACTGAATCTCATTAAAACCTTCCTCTTTCTTTAGTAGCCAATGATATTACACTGTGCAATGCATTGTTTTTCTCGGTATTGCCCCAGTGACCCAGACATAGCTGTGATAGCAACAGGGGTAGTCACAGCAACAGCTTTAAAAGCCAAAACTTTTATGTATCTATTGTGACTGAATCTACAGAGCCTGATAGTATATTAGTGGCTGTGGCTATTAGGTTTCTTTTTTTTTGTTTTGTTTTGGGTTTGTTTTTTTTGAGACAGTCTTTTGACATGTTTAATTGCTAGACCAGTGAAATACACAAAGATGTGTGTGTGTGATGGCAGAAACAGACTTACCAAGAACATCAGATGTATTGAGATGAAATAAATTCCTTCCTTGCTTATACAATACAGTCAGCACTGCATGTTTTTGGCAGGCACCCACATTGGCTTTATTGACGAACATAACAAAAGCCCATCTTCTCCTCGGTTGTCGATAGCAGTGAATGAATTCTGTGAGAAGGGAAGCAGCTTTTTATAGAGTTGTTCTAACAGCAGCAATAACAATACCTTCCTTTAAAAGAGTGAATAGTTTTGTATTCTGAAACCCAATTGGAGTTTAAGTATTTGAGCATAATTTCATACTGCTGTTCCAGTCTTGACTGAAATACTGACATATCAGCACAGCAGAATCCAGCTGTTCAGGGTCTGGGGACAGGTAGACAGAGCAGGAGGGTGGGCTCAGAGCCCAGTTACTTCAGAGAATTACTCCTGATTTGCACTGTTGGGATGGATATTAGAATTGTCCGTTTGGGAGCAGAACCTCTTTGACCTCTCTGCCTCCCTTTTCCTATAGCTTCAACATGGGAAACAGACCGCAGTAGCCCAGGAACACAGTGAGGGAGGTGGTTTATTGAGCAAGAGGGGGAGTTGTGTTGACATAGACTGGCTCCAGCTTTTATAAGAACAACATTGGTTTTTTATCCTTTGGCTCCCTTCCTGTCATCCTCTCCCTCTGCAGCAGCAGCATAGTTATCTCTGCAGATGTCAATGCATCGTGCTCCCTCCCCCATTCCACTCCCACTCTCTCTGAGATGTGCAAGTACATTTAGCGACATCAGGAATACCTTTAAATGATTTTTCCTTTTCTGTCTGATGTTATAATGCATTTTTGAACCAGGAATGGGCATATATTATATATAGAATTTATGGAAAAAATCTCTTCCAGCTTATTTGTGCAATTTAGAAACACATTGCTGCAGTATTTCCTAAACTTCTGAAAGGTTCTCCTCTTCCCTTCAACATTCCCAAGATTCAGCAACAGGTGGAACCTGAGGCAGCTACAGAGCTTCTCTACTGGGGAGCTAATAATCCTGCTCTTCAAAATGCAAGAGCCTTTCCCTTCATCATTATCATACCAAGTTAGAAACTAAACCAAAAGGGCTGCTCATCCAGACTGGATGGAGCAAGTCCCTGGCATATTAGTTGTCAGCTTTTGAAATGAGTGGGGTATTCCCCTCCTCGGCAATTAGTCTAGCCTTTCTGCAGACTAGAGCAAATATCACTGCATCAGTTATGGATGGGGCACATTTGGGAAGTCTCTTTCTTAACCATATTAGCTAGAGACCTGCTTTAAAAAAGGACCCTGGAGAAAAATTGAGAGGTTCTGTCTTGATTCTCTGGCTATTCCTTCATGCCCACGGGCTTTAAAGTACCCAAGTTTTGGGAAAAAGCTGACTAGATGTAAACCAAAATTGACATAACAACAATGAAGACTCTGATCTCTTAACCACCACCAATCTTGAATATCAGTCTTCTTTCAGGTTCCCTTTAAGTATAAGATGAATAAATGTCATGCCGAATTCCTGAAGATTAACAAATGGTCCATAAGAAAGGATAGTGCATTCCTTCCAAAGGAATTTGTTGCACAGAATTTGCACTGGACTGATAGAAATTATCTGTAGCTACTCCATGTACATATACACAGACATGCATCTCTTTGGATGTGCATATGGTTTTTGGGTAAGTGTTCAGGAACATCAAAGTAACTTGCATATGACCTGGTAATAATGATGTGGCTCCTGAGATTTAATGTTAAGAAAAAACGGTTTCTAGTTACTAGAGAATTCTTTTAGCCTCCAGTGTATTAGAAAGATGTGTGTAGGAGTACTCAGCTTGTCATTGATAGGGAACATGCAGTACAATACAGAAATAGTACATTAATCACCCAAGAGACTCATATGGGCATTGCTTATTTCTATGTCCCCTTTGCATTAAGGAAAAAATAACCTTATGCAAAACAAGCTGCTTTTATGATGAGGCAGAATAAAAATATCAGGCAAAGGGGATATGAAAATTTTTAGCTTAAATGTCTTTATACAGGATTCAGAGCAAGAGGGCTCTGAAAACGTGAAATGTAAAGAGCTTTTGTAACTTGAAAGTGGTTAACATGTTTTTCAAATGCAGAAAAGTATGAAGCATAAAGACTGCTTTAACATACTTAAACTAACTTACCATACGCATGCTGTGCTGGGGCAAGAGTTAATATAGTTTGACATTTTGGACTGCTTTTAAGCATTAATAGATGCTTAATAGAAAAGCATTAATAGATGCTTTTTTTCCAGTTCAGTCCTTTACAGAACATATACTCTGAATGGCTTTGCAGTCTGTAAAAAGGACAAAGGACATAGAGATTTATAATGAGTAGAAACTAAAGAGATTTCATCTCTGCATGAATTCATAAAATGTGATGATTATGACTTTCTTAATGATTTCTTTTCAGCAAGAGTCACTATCACAGTGTGTGGCTTTGCAAGGTAGGCTGAATGTTGCCTGTTTTAGTGCCAGCAGTTGATATAGTTTCTTATGAAATGACATGTTCTCTTCCTTTTCTGTTTGAATAACATCCTTCCTTAATTATAAGGGCAGACAATAACTGCTTAAAAATTAGAGAAACTAATGACATGGGATATTTAAGATATGGAGTTATTCCAGGTTATGTGGAAGTGTCATGGTGGATCATACCTGTGGTCCATCTAGACCTGCATCTTGTCTAATCTGTGGCCAAGGCCAGCAGCAAGTGTTTTAGAGGCAGGTGGAAAAAATGTCACAGAAAGCTGAGATGGGATAATCTGCCACCTAGGAAGCTTCTTTCCTGACTTAAATCCATAACCCATATCATTACTATCCCTTCCAAGATTTTCATTAGTCTTGACTATTATAACCCTGGGTTTCCTTGTTGATTATGTAAACATCAGATCTCTTGATCATTTTTTTAACATTTAGAAATTATTGGCCCAAGTGACATCCTGTAGCAATAAATTCCATGTCTGATTATGCATTGTGTGAGAGTGTTTCCTTTTTCTCAGTTTTGAATGTGCTGCCTTTCAAAGTTATAGACTGTATCCTCACTGGGTAACAATGCAAGTAAAGCAAAAGCACTTGAGCTACTATCTCTGGATGTTTCATTTCTCAGAGTATTATGCTGCTCTTTGTGTTTTTTCTAAGGTAAAAAAAAAAGTTTCAATCTTTTCAGTGTTTTTTGGGGGGGGGGGGGGGGGGCTGTTTTTTTTTAA
>NW_005841858.1:629528-632493 GCF_000455745.1 Alligator sinensis
TTTGGGGGTGTGGGGGGGGGGGGGGGCGGGGGTCTGTTTTTTTTAAATATCAGAGCATTTCTCTGTTCCTTAGCATACTCTTCACCCATCTCTCCGGATCCCATTTTTTATGATGGGAGAAATTGACACTTCACTGGTCCTTCCCTTCCATCAAATAGCAATTTTTGACTTTTACATAATAGTTACAATATTTTGTGTATTATTCTCTGCTGCTTCTTTATGCCTCTTAGCATCTTGCTTGCTTTTATGGTCATGGCTTTCAGCTGTGCATAGCAATAGCAAGATACTTTTTCTGAGTAATTGCGGTTAAGTTAGAACCTTTGCAGAATAAGGATGGTCTTGCTCTTCAAGTGTAAAAACATGGTTAGAAGGGGAAACTGAGGCACAAAGCCATAAGGTTATTTATTGAAGGCCATTGGGACAGCCAGTGGCAGAGTTGGAAATGGAACCCAGGTTTCCTGAACCAAGGCCTGCTGCTTTAGCCACTAGCCCACACTGCCTCTCTAAGAGATCTGATTTATAGCCTGTTTTGTTCCAGAATTTTTGTGTGGGCTGGGCAGGTCACTTATTAGGCCACTCAATGTACTGTTAGTATCCTTAGATCAGCAGAACCCCATCAATGCTATCCTGGGGCTGTTAAGCACCTCTGGCTTACAGGAGTTTGGTATGTCAGGGGTATACTATATATTACAACAAGATGGCTAATTTCAGTATCAATTCCCAACCAGGGTTGTATTTGCTCTGTTTTCAAAACACATTTGCAAGAAACTTGCCCCCTTTAATTTTTTTTTAAATGTATTAAGAAAGTTCCTTGCCATATTAAATCATCACCAGTTTTTATTTTTACATCATTTAAAAAAAAAATGATAGGAAAATATAAAACTATTTGATTCTGGTCCATCACCAGTTTCTACATACATCCAGTGTCATTGGCTTCAATGACATTGCCCCACTTTACCAATGTAGTTAAACTAAAATTGTGCCAGATAAGACCTGACCTGGCCTTATGTTTATACTTTGTGCCTTCTGCACATACACTGTGGTTTTTACTCAACAGTCTTGAGCCGAGATTGGTGTAGAGCTGCACCAGTGTTCCACCATGATTTCTATAGGTGTCTATATCTGTGCTTGGGGAGAGGGGTAGGAGCATTTTAATTAGAGTGGTTCCTGCAAAGCCTCTCCAATTAAAATGCCTCACTATCATGTGTATTAAGTGTCCCACATTTCAAAATGGTTGCAGAGGTGCTTTAACTAAACCCCCATGGCCATTTTGAAACATAGAACACTTAAGACATGTGATGGCAAGGAACCCTGGAATGTTCTAATTAGATTGCTCTGGCAGACTTGATTAATTAGTGTGTCAGAGCATGTCTATAGGCACCCTGTGAGGCTGTCCCCTGAGCAGTCCTTCTGTGCCAGCTCTACACTGGTCTATTGCTGTATGCTTTTTTTCCCAGTTTTCTGCCTATATTATGAGAAACCTCTATTAGGAGAAATTCTTGTCCAAGGGGAATGCTGGATTTTTATTTATTTAATTTTAATTCACTTTCATCCCTGTACATCTGATCAAGGACATCTTGGGCACATCTACACATGCAAGCACATGCACTTGCAGCAGCTCAAATAGAAGTGATGCAAATTAGAATCGGGGCTTTTTGCCTTGGCGCACGTGCTTGGATATGCACTTTGTTGTGGAACACATTCTGCCACTTGGAGCAAAATAACCCTGCCTGGCTCCTCCCAGATCTGCCGCCAGGGGGAGCTAGAGCCTAGGTCCAGCACCTGTGCTGTCCCCAGCAATATAAAAAGCTGCCCTGTCCTGGCCCCATCAATACAAAAAGCTGCCCTGCCAAGTAGCTCAGGGCTACTTGTTCTCAGGAGTTTCTGAGGCCCAGCCAATTGGTACTGGAGGACACTACCCCTTGTGCCAGCTGAATTGCTGAAGCAGCCCTAAGAGTTCCCTGCACCCTCTACCCACTGCAGCAGTCTGACAGTGGGGGCTGCTGCCTGGCTGTGACCTGCTGTGTACTTGCCAGACTTGGATGGGGACTGCAGCACCAGTACAGGCATCTGCCCCTCTGGGCCAGCTGCCAGTGGCCTGTGGTTGCAGAGGTAGCCTCTGTGCAGCACTACTTGTGCCCCCTGCCCAGCCATTTGGGCAGCTATCGCCTGGAAGATATTCCAGGTGTGGTGGCCTGCTTTGAACTGTCAAAGCATGTCCTTCTGGCCCCATTTGGCCAGGAGGTTAGCTAAAGCAAGCTGGGTCCAAGGTGCCAGCTCTGAGCAAGCAGGGTCCTGCCACTGGCCTCCCTAGCAGGAATTCTAGTGTTCCCTCTTGGAAAACTGAAAAATCCCTAATGGAAAAAAAATCCCGAAGTCACACTAGAATACCCCAAAATCCATGTTCCTCCACAATTAAAACAAAAGACCTTTATAAAGAGAGAGGTAGCTAAAGCAAGCTGGGTCCAAGGTGCCAGCTCTGAGCAAGCAGGGTCCTGCCACTGGCCTCCCTAGCAGGAATTCTAGTGTTCCCTCTTGGAAAACTGAAAAATCCCTAATGGAAAAAAAATCCCGAAGTCACACTAGAATACCCCAAAATCCATGTTCCTCCACAATTAAAACAAAAGACCTTTATAAAGAGAGAGGGAGAGACAGCGATCAGTTGGGCAATGTTTTATTGATATAGTTACAGTGTTAAAGCAATTTGGAAGACTACCAGTGTCAGTATCATATTAATAAACTCTAAATACATGTTTCATGAATATATGAATATATATTTTGCTGGCCCCCACTCGGGGGCCACGGCTCACCCTGAGGGGCTACAGCTCCCCACAGGGGCTACGATCCCCCCCCGGGTTACAGCCCCCCCACAGGGTTAACAGCCCCCCAACAGGTGCCAAATGCCCCCCGCATGTGCTACCACTCCCCCTGCAGGGCCTACATGCCCTATCCCCCGCTGGCTGCT
>NW_005841858.1:632562-632899 GCF_000455745.1 Alligator sinensis
TCCCCCACATGCACCCCAGGCCCCCATGGCTAACCCCCAACGCCAGGTGCTGGCACTTAAAAAACAAAAACAAACAAACAAAAAACAAAAAAAAAAGAAACAAAGAAAAAGCCTCTAATCACCCTAGAAACAGAGGTGGGGGGTTCCAGGGCCTCCTGGCAGAGCCCCCCTGAGCAGCACAGGGCAGTGGGGGGCAGCAGAGCCTGGTTGGGGCTGCTGGGGCTGTCCCCCTGGCCCAGGCTGTGCAGGCGGGGCCCCAGTGACACAGATGGCAGCTGGAACTGCTGGTAAGTGCCAGGGGGGATTGTTTGTTTGTTTTTATTGTAGGGATGCTAGG
>NW_005841858.1:633135-664984 GCF_000455745.1 Alligator sinensis
GCAGGGCTGGGGGGGGCTAGAGGGGGGCCCCCATAGTGCCCTCCTCCAGCCCCCACAATGCCTTACTCACCGGCACTGGAGCCCTGCTGCTGGCAAGCTGCCTGGCCAACCACAGAGATGCTCTGGCAGCCAGAGTATCTCTGTGTAGGACCTAGCCTCTGGTTGCCTCAGGGCATGGTCTGGGACCGTGTCCTGTCCTGCTTTTTTTAGCTGTTAGGTTTTTTTTTTTAGACCCTGGATATCCAGGGGTCTAATTTTGCTCCTGCGCTGCAAAATTGCAGCGGGGAGAACCTTTTCCTGTTCCTGCACGTGCCTCTTGCAGCATCTCAAAGGGGTTTGAGACACTGCAAGAGGCACATGTGCGCTCGTCTGCCTCCTCCCCTACCCTTGTGGCCTAGCTTACGGTATCTCTGCCAAAGCCTATATTTAAGATAAAAACTAAAAGGAAGATGACCAGCTAAATAGCAGTTTTTAAAGATGTGTGATTTGATTTCTTAGGTAACCCTGTGTTCATGATTTGACTTTCTGATGTAAATAAACAGTGTATAATTCACAGCCTCTTCTCACTTTTCATTCCATAACTGATATAAAAAACCTAGTGAGATTTTGAGTTACTAAGTATTTGTTACTTTTACAAAGCAGTATGTATTGCTTTGCTCATTAGTATATTAGGAAGTGTTAGCATATGGCATAAATGGTTTCAATTATGGTTGTCAAAATAAAGAAACAGATAACATTTTTGATGTGTTACCCTTACCTCTTTAAATTCTATTTGTTCACTGAGTGATTAATTCACAAAATTCAGTCATTTATAAGTGTCCCTGTCATCGGTGTGACTTATTGAGGTTCTACTGCAGTATAGGTAAGAACCAAATATCAGTGTCTCTTCTATGCCCATAATAAAGGATTTAATTTGCATTTAAGTGGGAGAGGTTATATTCTTCATTGCTCATATAATGCTTGCCGATTAGGCTATTGGAACATTCCACATATGTAGTGATGGTTTTTGGTCAGTGGAACACACTTGTCCAGCTTCAGGAAGCAATGTGGTCTAAATCATTATTTACAGGAATGTTATTTTCTATCTTGGAATATTGAACAAAATGTATTTCTGAAACAAGCCATCTCTGGAGCTCTGTGTGCAGTTTACTAAAGGCAAGGTAATTGATATACTTCTATTTCTGGATTAGTCTAAGACAAGCCAAAGATATTTTAGTCAGATGACCTGATTTTTTTAAATATGATTTCTAATTGATTGGGGTCGTTCTTTTGGAATACTGTGATTTATGCATTAAAAATGGTAGTCATATGTTTCTAGACAATGAGTTACTGCTGTTGTACTGTTATTTTCATAACATTCACCGTATACTAAACTCTCTTCATGGGAAGACACAGTTTCTGTCTTACAGAGCTTACATTCTAGCACAGGCATAACAAGCAGGGTTTGTGCCCTGGGAAAATCCTGCAGGAAAGCGGAGGGGGAAGAGCACTGAAGCGATCTTGGTTCCAAGAGCAGGCGGGGGGCAAGATGTTGCAGGAATCTTACCTACCTATACTGGGGACTCAAAAACATGCTCAGGGAACAGGGAAAGTCAGTTCACTCAGCTGTTGCTGCAAGAGCAACACAATGCAGCTGTCCGTGCTGCCTGGGCGCAGACGCTGTGGGAGGGTGGGGTGATGCTGGCACCCTGGGGCTAACTAACCCTAGTTACACTAATGTAGTAGTTTTCAACCTGTGGTCCATCTGCAGACTGTCTAAGGGGTCTGTGAAAGATGACTGATCAATCAAAAGTATGTGAGCACCTTGAATTGTAAATGTGGGGTAGTCCATCCCTCCATTCAAAATTTCCAAAGGGGTCTGCAACTCGATTTAAAATTTTGTAGGGGTCCACAAATGAAAAAAAGGTTAAAAACCACTGCACTAACACAATCTAGGATGACTTTCAAGCTGAACTTTTGGCAGAGTATTATTAGGATATGGTGGGCACAGAACTCACTTTTCCTTTTCAAACTTTTTTTGTTTTCCTTTGTGAAGTCATATTCTTTGGATATGACTTTTCTTGCATTCCAGGTGCCTTTAAAGAGCATTTAAGTAACGGGACAAAGATTGCAGTTCTATGGTTTACCATATTGAATGGCCCTTCCTCCTTGCAGAGAGTGAGGGCTTTCCTAAAGCTGTTGTCTTACCTATGGAGCAAATTTACTCATTGTCTGTGGCATGGAAGAGGTGTCTGCATAGGCGGGAATTCTCCTAGCATGAAGCCTAATTACGTCAGTGTTGGGAGGAAAGTTCGCAGCAATATGTTTGTTCTTACAGTGAAAGATATGGCAGTATGAGATCAGGAGACCTGAGGAAAGAGAGAGAAAAACATCACCTACTTATACACCATATGTTGCTGTACATTGTATGTGGTGATGTACGTAACATATGCCTAGACAAATCCATCAGCCATCTTAATCTGTAGTTGGCACTTCTTTGGCTTTTAATTTAAGACACCAAGAATGCTAGGAAAAATAGAAAGCAAAAATATGCGGGAGCAATTTTTTATCTCTATTAGTTTTGTGTGTAAATATACTTATATCTACAATGAGAGATAAGAGATTTTGGTATTTATAAAATTCAAATCTCTTTAAAATTAGAAGAAGCTTTTATAATTCCTAGCACTGACACTTTTGATGGGATTGCTGTGCTTTAAATTAGTAGTGTATGCTAATGAGGGCATCTTATTGTAAGTTACACATGAGTAATCATCTCAAGTCAAAAATGGAATTCCTCTGAATTTATTGCAAGATCAAATTTATTATTATTTGAGATGACAAATTAAATATATTGTTTTGAAAGAATCACATTTGGCTGCGCTAATGGAGCACAACTGAACTTATTTACATAAGTAATTTAGAATTATGCTATTTTTCCATAAATAAAATAAAAATCTGACTCCCTTCTGTATTAATTACCTCTGTTTTTTTTTAAATAAAAGAAATAATTGTTTTTAACTGAACATATTTGCTGTGCAAATAAGATTTCAATGTCGTATTAACTTAATTTTATGTATGTAATATGCTGAGCTTCATATTTCACATAAATGACACCAACATGCATGATTCTTTTTTAGTAAAAACAGGGCCACCATGTTAAGATTATTTATAGGATGCTAATCAAAATGAAGACTTCTTTATGCACTACAAAGTTCAAATGCATTTTAATCATAATTTTTGGCAAAGAAGTCGCAAAAGAAACATATTTCCATAGAAAGAAATACAATTGGGTTGGCAATCCAGGCATTCTAGTCTCTTTTTCTTTTCAGCTGCTTCTAGTCACATGCTGAATACTACCATTTCCCCCAAAATTTGTCCCATGGGTGCTCATTGCCTATAATAAAAAGACAGAATACTGTTGACACAGCTACAGTCACGCCCTTTTGCATGATGCTAGCTATTTATCTGAGCTCTAATTTTTAGCCATTCCTACTTGGGGAACTTTGCCACTAGGGCCAATGGAGCAGTTCATTGGATCTCTTTTAATACAGCCTCTCAATTTCTGCCTGGTCCTCTTACTAGGACCTACAGTGGGGTGAGAGAGGCTCCTAAATGTTCTCTGAATGTGACCTGTTTTCAAACTGCAAGAAGGGAGCAGAATCTAACCCTTACATTTTAAACTCCCTAGAACTAGGGGGGGGTGTGTTCTCCATTTTATTTAGTGATTAAGGACACTATATAAGTACCAGAAGTCATTTCTATTGAACACAGGTTAGGTTCTAGCTATTTCCTGCTTGCTTCCTGTAATAAAACTCTGTTCTCCATCAACTTTAGCTCAGTATACCAAAGTATTTGCTGTTGCAAGAAACTGATGATATGAGAACAGCAAATCCAATCGTCCCATATGTTTCAGATAATATTACTTTTAAGAAGACTGAAGTTAGGCTTGCAATATTCTGAAATAGCATTTTTCTATTTTTTAAAATAAATTTTAATACTATTGAACAGTCTAGTTGACATGCACCATGTTCCTGAAGAGTGACACCAAATTTATGATGGTAGCTGTCTGGGAACTCATAAGTAGTCATTACAAACCAATTTCCATTTTGTTTTATTACAAGTATAATAAGTAGGTGAAAACTGGAGTATTTAAGAGCTATATGAGACATGATAGAAAGCTTCCTGTTCTCATTTACATCTGCAGATGTACTTGTGTTCATGGGTCTAATCAAGTTAATGAGAATCTTTCTTTCTAGTGACTTAATTGATCTTAATATAAAGCAGATGAAAGGTGGATTTTCACTTCTGTGTTATGATCCCTCCTCTTCTTGACCAAGCAGAAGAAAATGGAGAAGGAGGAAGGTGAGAAACTGACCTGGGATCTTCTAGATCCTCCAAGCCAATGACAAGAAACCAGTAGCTTAACTGAGTGGTAGGGGAGAAGGAACAACCTGGGCAGCCCAGGGCATTAAACTTTCCTCCTATACCTCTGCAAGAAACCATAAGAAGTTAAAGCAGCAATTGACTCTGAAAGCACCTATCAGAGGATTTGGGTGTGGGGAAAGAGCAAGAATCTATGGAAAATAGCTCTGTCCATATGGCTGCTGCTTTTGGGGGTGGAATAGGGACAGGACACCCTTCTTTGAAATGAAGCATTTCCCGGTAAGTACAAACAAAACAAAAGTTTGGGAATCTATGATTAAATTGCAAATTTCAGGTAAAAAGCCAGCTCCCAGAGTACCTTGTTTGAAATGTGTGCTAGCATTTTCACACAGATTTGCTTTTTTTTTTTTTTTTTTTTTTTGACCAAATTTTTGCGAAGGGAAATTCACAGACTCACAGATTCACAAAAGTTTAGAGCTGGAAGGGACCTCATGAGATCATCATCAGGTGCCGCATCCCTGCTCTAGGCAGGAAGGACTGCTGGGGTCAAATAACCCCAGCAAGGTGTGCATTCAGTCTCCTTTCGAAGATCTCCAGGGTAGGTGCCTGCACCACCCCCACTAGGAATCTATTCCAGAGTCTGGTCATACAAACCATAAAGAAGTTTTTCCTTATATCCTATCTAAAACCTTCTAGCACATTGGTTCTGAACCTCAGGGTGCAACCCAAATCAGGGTCATGAAGGGCCCGCACACACATGCATATGCACACTCACTCGTGCACACGCCTGCACACTGTTTGTGGCCAATTTAGGGTTGCAGCAAAAAAAAAGGTTGGGAACCACTGCTCTTGGAGTTTATGGTCATTGCTCCTGGTTTTCCCCTGGGGTGCTTTGGTGAATAGTTGTTTGCCCAACCCCTAATGCTCTTTTTTAGGCTGAACAATCCTGTATCTGTCAGCCTTTCCTCGTATAGCTTGCTCTTTAGGCCTCTAATCATACAAGTGGCTTTTCTCTGGATTCTCTCAAGCTTCTCCACACCTTCTTGAAGTGTGGCGCCCAGAACTGGATGCAGTGCTCCAGCTGTGGCCTCACCAATGCCAAGTAGAGCAGGGGAATAACTTCCTTAGTTTTCCTTGAGATGCATCGGTTGATGCAGACCAACATATTGTTTGCTCTGCTAGCTGTAGCATCACACTAGTGGCTCATATTGACTTTATGGTCAATTATGACCCCCAGGTCCCTTTTGGACTTGGTGCTAGCTAGCATATCATCACCGACCCTGTAAGTTTGTTGTGGATTTTTCCTCTCCAGATGGAGAACTTTACGCTTCTCAGAGTTGAACAGTATCTGGTTCTGGTCTGCCCATCTAACTAAATCTTTGTTAAAGGGAAATATTTATCATTGAAGAGCAGATATTTTTCACCACTTCCAGCTAGAAGTAGGTAACAGGCAATATAGATTGAGAACATCCCTAATTATAATTTCATGATCCTCTTTCAGTGCCACAATGAGAGTTTCATTATGTTTCATAGCCTGTTATAATCAGAGAGAACAGCTTCATAAATACATATTTCACATGAAATGTTTAACACAGTCTGTTTGAAACACCTACATGAGACATTTTTTTCCTCACAGGGGCCTTAATGTATCAAGATCAATTGAATACACTTGAAAATGCTGTGTAGAGGAATGATGTCTTATTGTTTTTGTAAATGGTATTTAAAACAGGACCAGTAAATGCTTCAAATAAACACTGATTTCAGTGTTTAAGGGAAGGTTTTAATTTTTGTTCAATGCTCTGAAAGACTGAACAATAGATTAAGAACTCTCTACCTGCCAAAGTCCACGCAAGGAACATTGTATGAGACCAAAACTAAGCCACATTTTAAAATATTTAGTTTGGAAACTTAATGTAACTTCAAACCCTTTCAAACTTTTAATAGTACTTAACCTAAAAGTTTGCGCAATTACACCACTAGATTGTTTTAGAGACAGATGTAAATGAACTACCAAAACTACTGGTACTATACTAATAGGAAATTAGTAGGGGAGTGCAAAGTGGGCCATATTTGATTTGGATTCGGATTCAACCCAAATCAGGGACAGTGATTTGATCTGTTGATTTGGATCATTGTCCCCGATTCCAATTCAGCTGAATCTGACTCTGAAGATTCAATGCTGATTTGGAGAATCAGCGATTCGGACCTAGACACAGCTTTAAATGTTTTTTCTAAATACCTTGAGGTAGCAGCGTGGCTCATGATCGCTGTGATGCTGGAGCGCATGGAGCATCCCACAGGATTGCATGGGGGGGCCTTCCATGTGATCTACGGCAAACCTGGAAATGGTGATCAGCCACAGGAGGACCCCAGGTGCCCCTTCCAGACCTGGGAGGGCACCAGTCACCAAGCCAGGATGGCTTGGGGTGGGGGGGCCCACATACTTCCCAGCAGACTCGGAATTGGACCGGAAGTGCTTCTGGTGAACTTCCGGGTCTGTTGCTGAGTGCACTGGGGAGCCCCCCCATGCTTCTGTGGGACGCTCCATTTGCCCCAGCGTTGCAGCATTCATGAGCCTCTCCTATCTAGAGGTATGCAGAAAAAACATTTAAAGCTTTCTCTGTGTCCAAATCACTGAATCTTTCCAAATCTCTCCAAATCAGTTTGGAGAGTTTTGATTTGATTCAGAGAGATTAAAGGGTCCTCTGATTCGATTTGGATTTGGAGATTCAGCCACTGAATTGGGCTGAATCTCTGCTGAATCAAATCAGGGGCCGAAGCTTTACACAGCCCAAAAATTTAGCATTTTTTTTTATTATTCTTTCTCTTAACTAACCTGTATAATACAAGAACAGAGAGAAAACTTTCTGTCAGATTCTAGGTGATGAGGGGAAAAAATCCACTATTTGAGATTCAGCACTTAAATTATCTACTAGATTCTGTAGAACTTTTCTATACCTCTAATGCCCTGTATACAAATGCAAGCAGGTGGGATTCTCCCCTTCCTTGCCTGCTTTGTGAATCTTGTTCCAAGCACCTTAATAAGGTGAAAAGAGGGGCAATGTTTCTTACACTTTATCTGTTGTTTGCCTGCCAGACTCCATGCATAGTTGCCTCCTGTATGTTCGAAACTGGAATATTGCAATACGTGCTAAGCTGTAATGGAAAATAGGGACAGATATTCATTCTTGAGTAAGAGCTTAAGCATAATGCATTGTACCTAACACTGGCATCTTGAATCGTCATAGGGTCATGCCTTGATTCCTGCACTGTTGTGAAAAATGTGAAAATAAACTGTTTTACTATTGTAAAAGTGTTTATTTTCACATTTTTCTCAACAAAATACCATGCAAATAGCCATGTGAGAGGAAGCCTTATATTTTTCAGCTTAAAGCTCTCTATTCTTGAGCTGTTGGTACATGGAATGGTCTACATTTGAGAGTTTTTTTTTTTTTTTTTTTACCTTGCGAGCATGTGAAATAGAAAATGATTTGGGACTCTTAGTAAACTGGTTTACTGGATCAAGGAGAACTAATGTAACAGCAGAAAGAGTATTTAATTTATAACATTTGAAGGTAACAGCTGCCAGTGCAAGGCATATTACATCCAGGCTTTGAGAAAAGAAAAGAGTCACATAAAACCATCACAGTCTGGATTTCCATGATACCTTGAGAAGCTAAAGATGCTGGTTTGTACTGCAGGAAGATCATAGCGGGGAATCATTATAAACTGCCAGTGAATTGCAAAACCCATTTTCGCTAAAGACCTGATTTGTATGGGGGGAAGCGGAAGGAGAGGGGATGGCAGTGTGGTTTATTTTGCTTTGCAACTGACAGCATTTCCTGGCATTCACACCTCATTTGGAAAATATATTTGCAAAGTAGCCATAAAAGTTAATGTGCAGTGTAACTTTCAATGGGCGCAGAGTCAACTGTTAAAATATGATTTCTCATTATTTTTTTTTACTGTTACTTATTTTGCAAACATGCAAAAATCCTGAGTACCAGAGGTGTTTAACTACATGCATTTTCCTCTCGTTCTTATTTTCACCAACTGAATGGTGGGATCTCTCTCTGATGTACATTAGTAGCTACTCAAAAATATTTTTTAAAGAATTGTCTCCCTTTAGCATTCTGTTGCTCCCTTTACGCTGTAGTCCAATCTTGAATATATACTGTGACAATGACACCTGCCCCGTTCCCCTACAGCAAATACAGTTTCTACTCTGCCTTGTTCAAGATGTAGTATTTGGGGTGTTGCTACAAGTATTCTCTTCATTAGCATAAGCAGATATTAGATTTACATATGTAAAGGAAGCAAGTGCTTGCGATAGGTCTGCATAGGCTACAAGCCAGGGAAGTTTTCATATCTGGGTTTGAAAATGGAGCACCAGTTGAGTAAAGTCCTATCAATACTCAATAGTGGGTGCATCTACACACAATGTTTACTGCACTTTAACCTAATAACATTGCGCAGTAGTGTGTCATGGCAAAAGCTGTGCTAATAGGCTACTGTGCAGTGTTATTAGGGCAACGTGCCTTAAGTGTCACTAAATAACCATGTGCCAGTGCTACTATGCAATAACTCTAGGTACTACACATTTAGTTAGTTTATTAAGGAAGTACTAAACTAAATGTGCAGTATCTAAGGCACATTAATGAATGTGTAGATACGCGCCCAGTGACTAACAAATACTTTGCCTTATCCAGTCCTTTGTATGGACCTGCTTTCTGCTGTTGGCAGCTAGGAGTTAAGGGGCATGTGTAAGAGGCACTCTTTAATTTCTTAGGAATTTATATATTCACTATTTGATTGTGATACAATACTTACAGCTGCAATAAGCAAATTTACATCTAGGTGGCTGAAAGATGGTTTATAGGGCTGTGCAAAATGGGCCCTATTCGATTCAGATCCAGCCTGAATCAGGGACAGTGATTCAATCCGTTGATTCAGATCACTGTCCCTGATTCGATTCGGCCAAATCTGAATCTGATGATTCAATGCTGATGTGATGAATCAGCAATTCAGACACAGGCACAGCTTAAAAGTTTTTTTTTCTACATACCTTGGGGTAGCAGCATGGCTTATGATCACTGCGGTGCTGGGGCAGTGAACCCAGAAGTGGACTGGAAATACATCCGTTCCACTTCCGGGTCTGCCAGGGAGCACACTGGGGGGCCTCCCTGCTTTCCCCTGGATCGGCAATCAGTAGCAGGGGGACTCCTGGTGCCCCTCTCAGACCCAGGAGGGACCAGTTGCTGAGCTGGAGGGGTGCAGGGGGGTACCTCAGCACACCTCAGCACCACCTGCAAGGAGTGGTGGACTTTGCACTTGTCCTTGTTGAACCTCATGAGATTTCTTTTGGCCCAATCCTCCAATTTATCTAGGTCACTCTGAATCCTAGCCCTACCTTCTACTACCCCTCCCCCCGCCCCCAGCTTGGTGTCATCTGCAAACTTGCTGAGGGTGTACTCTATGCCATCTTCCAAGTTGTTGATTAAGACATTGAATGAAACTGGCCCCAGGACTGACCCTTGGGGTACTCCCATTGATACTGGCTGCCAACTAGACATCAAGCCATTGATTACTACCCTCTGAACGGGATGCTCCAGCCAGTTTTCTATCCACTTTATAGTCCGTTCATCCAGCCCATACTTCCTTAGCTTGCCTGGAAGAATGTTGTGGGAGACTGTATCAAAAGACTTGCTAAAATAAAGATATATCATATCCACTGGTCTCCCCGCCTCCACAGAACCAGTCGTGTCATCCTAGAAGGCAATTAGGTTGTTTAGGCATGAAGTGCCCATAGTGAATCCATGTTGACTGTTTCTAATCATGTTTTTCTCCTCCAAGTGCTTAGAAATGGATTCCTTGAAGATCTGCTCCATGACTTTTCAGGGGACAGAGGTGAGGTTGACTGGTCCATAGTTCCTTGGATCCTCCTTTTCTAAGGCAAAAAAGGCATTGAGCATTGATACCTTTTCTGCATCCTTTGTCACAGTGATGCCACTCCCATTCAGTAAGGGATGCACACTTTCCCTGATCCTCCTCTTGCTTCCCAAGTTGCTATCCACTACTACATTTCCCACCAATTCTTCCCCATTCATGAATCAAGAAGAGCACGGCTCCTAGTTGGCTGCTCCAGCACTTGCACCATGAAGTTTTCCCCAACACTCTCCAAAAACTTCCTGGATTGCCTGTGCACTGCTATATTGCGCTCCCAGCAGAAGTCAGGGTGATTTAATGTCCCCCATGAGAACCAGGGCTGGTGATCGGGGAAACTTCTGTTAGTTCTTTGAAGAAAGCATCATCTACCACTTCCCCCTGGTCTTGGGGGTCTATAGCAGACCCCCAGCATGACATCACCCTTGTTGCTTTCCCCTCTGACCCTAAACCAAAGACTCCCAACAGACCTGTCTCCAGCTTCATACTGGAACTCTGAGAAATCTTATGGCTCTTTTACATAAAGTGCAGCTCCTCCTCTCCTCCCCTACTTATCCTTCCTGAACAGGAAGGTACTGAAGGAATTGGCCAGTGTCATAGCAGAGCCACTGGAATGGCTGTTTGAGCACTCTTCGGTGCTCTGGTCAGGTCCCAGAGGATTGGAAAAGGGCAAATGTGGTCCCTATTTTCGGAAGGGGATGAAAGAGGATCCGGGTAACTATAGACCAGTTAGTCTCACCTCTATCTTTGGGAAAACTTTGAAAAAATTATTAAGGATCAGATTTGTGGGAGTCCAGTGGGAAAAACATTGCTGAAAGGCAACCAGCATGGATTCATAGCAGGTAGATCCTGCCTGACTAACCTCATTTCTTTTTATGACCAGGACACAAAATGCTTAGATACAGGAATTGAGGTAGATGTCATCTACTTAAATTTTAAGAAGTCCTTTGATACGGTATCACATCCTATGAGCAGGTGTGACAGATGATTACACGGTCAGGTGGGTGCCAAATTGGCTTAGGGGTCACACCCAGAGTATGGTGGTGGATGGATCAGTATCAACCTGGAAGGATGTGGGCAGTGGAGTCCCACAAGGCTCAGTGCTTGGACCTGTGTGGTTCAATGTCTTCATCAGTGACATGGATGAGAGCATGAAAAGCACTCTGTCCAAATTCACAGATGATGCCAAATTACAGGGTAAAGTTTAACACACTAGAGGGTAAGGAATGAATCCAGGTGGATCTGGACACGTTGGAAAAGTGGGTGGAACAAAATAAGATGCAGTTCAACAAGGACAAGTGCACAGTGCTCCATCTAGAGAGAAGGAATCACTAGCATGCTTACAGGCTGGGGGAGGACTTTCTCAGCAGCACAGCAGTAGAAAGGGATCTCAGTCATTGCTGACATGAAGATGAACATGAGTCATCAATGTGACAAAGCAATCAGTAAAGCTAATCGCACTTTATCATGCATTAGCAGGTGCATGACAAATGGGTCCAGGGAGGTGATACTTCCCTTTTATGCGGCACTGGTCAGGCCGCAGTTGGAGTACTGCGTCCAGTTTTGGGCACCACACTTCAGGAGGATTGTGGACAGCCTCAAGAGGGTTCAGAGGAGGGCCACTCATATGGTTAGGGGCCTGTAGGCAAAGCCCTATGAGGAGAGATTGAGGGCCCTGGATATCTCTTCAGCTTCTGCAAGAGAAGGATGAGAGGGGAACTTGTGGCTGCCTAGAAATTCATCGTGGGGGTGGTGGGGCATCAAGGAATAGGAGATGCTCTGTTTACCAGGGCACTCTTTGGAGTAACTAGGAACAACCGCCATAAATTGATGGAAAGTAGATTTAAATTGGACATCAGGAAGAACTTTATGGTAAGGGTTGCCAGAATCTGGAATGGGCTTCCAAGGGAGGTGGTGCTCTTCCCTACCTTGGGGGTCTTTAAGAGGAATCTGGAGATGCACCTGGCTGGTGATGTCTGACCCCAGTGTTCTTTCCTGCCCATCGGTCAGAATTGATGATATGCTAAGGTCCCTTCTGACCCAAACATCTATGAATCTATGAACAGTTGTATGCATCCATGACAGTGCTCCAGTCATGTGAACTATCCACTAAGCCTCTGTTATTCCAATCATGTCATAGTTCCATGTCTGTGCAAGGACTTGCAATTTTTCCTGCTTGTTTCCTAAGCTCCATGCATTTGTCTACAGGCACCTGAGGTGTAACTAGTTGATTGCCCTGATTCTTAGGAAGTACAAGAGCACCTTCCCCGTTGCCCCCACCTGTTTGCTTTTCTTCCATGTCTCCCACTGCCCCACTTACTTCAGGGCTTTGGTCTCCATCCATCAGCAAACCTGCAGTCAGTAGATATCTTCAAATTAAGAAGAGGTGTCCAGGTTCTCTGTGACCATCTGGAATGGTTCTTAAAAGGTCTTTGTTAAACTATTGTGTAATCTTGGATCTCAAGAAAGCCTTTGACCTAGCTGACCTAGTTTACCATGATGTCCTCTTGGCTAAACTGAGGAACTGTAGCCTTGATCATCTTATGGTCCAATGGCTAGGTAACTAGCTACAGGGTCAGACCCAAAGAGTACTAGTTGATGGGACAAAATCAGGGTGAGCAGTGGAGTCCCTCAGGGCTCAGTACTTGGGCTGGTACTCTTTAACAATTCATTAGCAATCTGGAGTTGGGAGTCGGATGCGAACTGGCAAAGTTTGCAGATGACATGAAATTATGGGGGACAGTGGTCACACTGCAAGACAGGCTGGGGATACAGGCCAACCTGGACATGCTGTCAAGGTGGGCGGAGCAAAACCGGATGTCCTTCAATGTTGAAGTGTAAGGTGGTAGGAAGAACCCTCAACACATTTACAAGCTCAGCAGTGCTATGCTTGCTAGCACCATGACTGAAAGAGACTTGGGGGTCCTGACTGACCACAAGATGAATATGAGTCACCAATGTGATGCTGTGGCTGGCAAAGCAAAACAAACTTTGGCGAGCAGCTACCGATGCATCTCAAGCAAAACCAAGGACATCATCCTCCCAATTTACTCAGCCTTGATGAGGCCACAGCTGGAGTACTGCATCCAGTTTTGGGCCCCCCACTTCAGGAGGGATGTGGAAAAGCTTGAGAGAGTCCAGCGGAGAGCCACTTGTATGATTCAATGCCTGGAGGGCAGGCCGCAGAAAGAGAGACTGAGGGATTTGGGACTCTTCAGTCTGGAAAAGAGAAGACTCAGGGGTGAATTGGTAGCAGCCTACAATTATATGAGGGGTACATCAGGACCTAGGAGAACAGCTGTTCACCAGAGCTCCCCAAGGGATAACAAGGTCTGACGTCCACAAACTCCAGGAAGGACGATTTAGACTAGACATAAGGAAAAATTCTTTACAGTGCAAGTGTCCAGGGTCTGGAACACGCTCCCCCCCAGAGGTGGTGCAAGCACCTACTCTGGACTCTTTCAAAAAACATCTGGATATTTTCCTTGCTGGGGTCACTTAATCCCAGCTGACTTCTAGCCTATGGCGGTGGGGCTGGACTCATTGATCTCGGGAGGTCTGTTCCAGCCCCTAATGTCTGTGAAATCTATTAAATCACTCACTTCATTGAAACAGCATGAATTTCTGCAGGCTGCTTGATGTGGCTGCTGACACCCAAGCATGGGAGCACCCCCAGTTGTGGGATGTGCTCCTTAGTGGAGGGCCAAGTGTGGGAGCTTGAGGAGAAGGTGCACCAGCTATGCACCATCAGGCCCATGAAGATTATATTAACAACTACTGCCAGGCCTTACTCCAGGAAAACAGAGGAGAGAGGATGAATGTGGAGGAGAAGGGGGAGGAGGTGGCTACAAAGAAGACTAGCCACAAAGACCCCCCTAGAGCTGCCTGGAAAACAGTCATCTCCATGTCCAAAGCACACAGAGCTAGGGCCACTCTTCCCCTGGCACTGCAAAACAGGTACACTCCCCTGACTACACCTGAGGAGACTCTAACAGAGACACCAGAGGAGGAGGTAAGTATTCAGGAGGTAAGTATTCCCATCCCTAGGAGGAGATGCCAGGTGGTGGTGGGGGACTCTGTCCTGAGAGGTACAGAGCGACCCCATCTGCCATCCGGACCCCTTAGCCCAAGAGGTCTGCTGTCTCCCTGGGGCCTACATCCAAGATGTTGCACAGAGGATCCCCAGGCTTGTCCATCCCTCCGTCTATTACTTCATGCTCCTCATCCATGTGGGCACAAATGACACAGCCAGGGTTAACTCTGACTGGGTCACGAGTGACCACAGGGCTCTGGGGGCTGGGCTCAAGTGACTAGGGGCTCAGGTAGTTTTCTCTTCTGTGCTCCCTGTTGCAGGCCACGGACCCAGGAGGGAAGGCTGCATGGAAGAGGTTAGCAGATGCCTCAGATGGTGCTCTTACCACAAGGAGTTCGGTTTCTTCAACCACAGCATGCACGTCGGAGAGAGGACTCCTAGGACAAGATGGCATTCACCTCATGCAAAGAGGTAAGTCCCTGTTCTCAGCCAGGATGGCTGATCTACTGGACAGGGCTTTAAACTGATATTGCTGGGGGACAGGGAAACTCCAGGTGGAGCATACCTGGGGACTGGCACAGAGGAAAGCTCCCTTCTGGAGGACACTAACACAACTGTTTTTGAAAAAGCTAACCAAACAGTTCTCCCGCAGTGTCTCAGGAAATCGGGTGTTAGTTGAGGGCCTCAGCTGCCTGTACATCAGTGCCAGGAGCATGGGGAATAAGCAGGAGGAGTTAGCCCTCCTGCTCTCTGGTGGGCAACATGACCTGTTAGGGATCACGGAGACCTGGTGGGACTCCTCGCATGATTGGAGTGTAGCCATAGAGGGTTGCACCCTGCACAGAAGGAACAGAGTAGGGAGAAAAGGTGGAGGGGTGGCTTACTGCTATATCAGAGGAGTGCATCAGGAGCTTGGTGAACACTTGTTCACTAGGGCACCCCTGAGGAAGACCAGGACCAATGGATACAAACTCCTGGAAGGCCACTTCAGGCTTAATACCAGGAAAAACTCTTTCACAGTCAGGGTGTCCAGACTGTGGAATAAACTCCCTCCAGAGGTGGTGCAGTCACCTACCCTGGAGGTTTTCAAGAAGAGACTGGACAATCGCATCACTGGGGTCACTTGACCCCAGTTGTCTTCCTGCCTAGAGCAGAGGGGGCTGGACCCAATGATCTACGAGGTCCCTTCCAGCCCCTAACAATCTATGAATCCATGAAATACTTATGTTTTTCATATTAATTTCTGACAAGTGTGTGATGATCAGTGGGCTTGGGGTACAGGGCCATATTTCAGATATGTTGGTCGTTATTTTTATCGTGCTGGCAATGATCTTACTTACGTTACTGAAAAAGTTCCTTGCTGATTAGCAACAAAACTATAGCTGGTAGTGGGGAAGATTATATTTTGCAAAAGAAATTAGCATTGTTTAATATGAATTCAGATTCCAAATTCTTCTTCCAAATAAGTATATGCTGGACAACATATACTGTAAGAACCCAACTGATAGCTAAAATTCCTTTTCTGCACAGAATATGGAAAGTATAGCTCCCTCTCAGTTCCCTGCCATTGCACCTCAAACCTAATTTAGAGAGACAACACCTGGTGGAAGATCATAGTTCAATGTACATGCTTTTTCAGTTCTTTGTCTCCTCAATATGCATCCAAGGAGAGTGCAAGTGATAATTCCTTCAGAAATATGGACACCTGTCCACTAGGGATTTGACTTCAAAACTACCAACTTATTTCACATTGACCTGTGAACAGCCCATTAATTTTTGTTCAGTGCTGAACTCATGAGGAAGAGGTAAAAAGTCTTCGCATTCTTTTTGGCAAATAATTAATTTGATGAAAAATAGTTTCTGGATGATCAAAATGAAGGTATATTTTTTTTAAGTTGAAACAACAAAATTGACCCCTTTTCCAACTTTTAAAGTTAGGGGAGTGGTTATATAATCCCTCCCCCCCCCCACCCCCACCCCCAATAAACCTGTTACTGGAGGATATTTCAGGTCCACCCAGAAACATTTGTTTTCATGGTCCAGCTACCAAATTGAAAAATCTAAAGCTCTGCTTTCTCAGTCTTTGCCAGTCTCCTGAGCCATCCAGAGTCTATAAGCAATTAATTTGAGTATAGATCATTAATTAGCTTCTGATCACTCAGATACCTTGGAGCTCAGACGCAGAGGAACATTCATAAAATAACTTGAAAGGTTGGGAGAAACACAAAATGGTAATGGCATTTCTGTTGACTGAAATGAGTGTTGCATCTTAAGTCTCTCAAACCAGAACAAAATCAAATGCCCCAAATAACAGCCCATAAAAGAAATAAGGACAGGTTGTCCAGATCCTTGCATAAACGTACAGCTCCCAGGCAGCTGGATTGATGGTTGTACATTTTCACAAACTAAATGCACCTTGATTCTGGAGGACTGACCAGAATGACAAATTGTCTCGGTATGGGAGAAATTATCCTTTCCTCAACCAAATGAGCTTCTTAGAAGGAAAGTTTTGTACAATAAGGTGAAGAGATGGTATTTTGGGAAGAAGGTTTGAAGGGCCTGGGAAGAAGGGTCAGTTACTATTTCTTATGACTCTGGCTTTGAAGGTGCTGGAAAAGGCACAACCACTTCACTAGTATTCTTGATACCAAAGTGGATTAATCAGTGCATAAATAATATCAAGCTAACATTGTTTATTTTGCTGTGAGTTATTTTTTCTAAATAGAAAGCAGATGAGGGCAAAACTGAACGTGAATATAATGCTTGAAAAGTATTAGGAGGAGAACCTAAGATTCTATTCATATTTAAATCATCAGCATGTTTGTATCTTAGACGGTTTTAAAAGCTTTTTTTTTTTTTGCCCAAGAAGCCTGTTGTGCACTAAATGCACTGCTGTTTGTTCTGCTACCCACTGAGAAAAAGACAGATATTCAACAGCTGTGAGCGACCCCACAGCTCAGCCTGTCATTGTCCTTTCCTAGGCTTGTGCTACGTTACATGACCACCTGGGAATTATGTCAGTAGGAACAGTTTTCATTCTCTCCCTGAGGCAACAGCTTCTTTCTCTCTTTTTTTTAATTCTCTTTAGCCTGAAGTAACATTTAGAGGCTCTATAAAATTGTCCCCCCAGGCTTATAGGCAAACTGTTTTAGGCCCACTTTTTGATTATTTCTAGATGTATAGGACTTTTCTGACACAGAATAATTATTATGACACATAATTATGACTGGATGTCTTCATTATGTAATTGCATGATATATAATGAGCAGCAAAAGCTGATTTCCTCTGCTCTTTGAATACTGAACTTCTGAGATTAATTATGCTGATACTAAATACTCTTTTAATTATATATGCTGTATAAATATTGCAAGTAAAATCAACTGAGAATTTCATTGCCTAACAGTTTCTTAAACTTTTCAGAATTCCTAGTGTGTGCGTGCATGCTTATATTAATGTTGAGAAAATACAATTTTATTTTTCTTGGGGAAAAATCCTCAAACGATTGTTGAAATAATGGGGGGAGCAGTAGAATAACTGGTGAAGCATAGCACAACTGCCCTATTGTAACTGCAGTGCAGAAGAAGTTACTGTCAAATTAGGACCATTTTATTTTAATAATACTTCCAAATGTCTAATCCCATCTAATGTCCCCTGGTAGGTGTGAAATAGATTAAGTATATTTTTCCCCCTGAACTACAATTACCTAAAAAATTATACGAATGGCAACAGCAGCGACACTACAATCAATAGCACATCATCAAGCCCTGTGATTATTCTTATTGATTTCCCTGTGCTGTACTTCATATGCACCAGTATGTAATTCTAATCTAGTGTCACACAAAGTCACTACCCATTTGTTTTAGTTCAGTAGGAGTGACTAACTAATGTAACTAGGCACAATGCCCACTCAGAGAAACTGCTAATTGTCAGCATGAAGACAGCTATCAGCAGGACTGACATAATGACAGTTGGCTTGTTGGCATACTCATCACCTGTGTCTTCCATGACTCTATTTAAAGAAGCAGTTATAGAGACTGGGGAAATAACATAAATTTATGTACTTTATCTGTAATTGAATGCATTGCATATGCTTACTTTGCTGTTGGAGACCTTTTGTGAAGAGAATTATAGCTGTTGTTTTGGGAGGGTTGAGTTTGCATGAGAAATTTTGGTTTGCTGGCAAAGACAGACAGCACAAACATCTCCCCTGCTGAAATCATTCAAATGGAAGAGGGAACTGTTTGAATTAAATTAAGTGCTAAAATAATGAAATAGAGCCCTGTTAAGATTTGACATCTCAGAAACACTTTCCTTTTTTTTTAAGGCTAGTTAGTAATTCTAAACAGGGGAAAGGGGCAGTTAGATGAATGTGTATATTGCACTTTTCAAAATATAGATTAAATATTATGCATCGGCAGTTGTGATTTGCATCTGTAAGAAACCAAACATACCTAGACTAATGACCATTCAAACACTCACTGATATCGTTTGGTGATTGCATTTAAGCCTTTGGAGCAGTATCAGTTAGTGAAAGGGTGAATATGTGTGATTGCAGAGCAGTAAGCCTGAAATATTCAAAGGTACAATTGGCAGTTTTGCACTCCAGGGGGATATCTGCTATAGACAGGCTACTGGTGGTGGCAGTAGAATCATATAAAATTAGTGTTGGAAGGGACCTCAGGAGATTATCTAATCTGACCTTGTCCTCAAAGCAGGACCATCATCATTTAGATCTTCCCAGCAAGGATTAGCTGGGTCTTAAAAACCTCCAAGAATGGAGAGTCCACAACCTCTTTGAGTAACCTGTTCTAGTGTTTTACTACCCTTTCTAGTGAGAAAATTCTTCCTAATATCTAAGCTAAACTTCTCTTGCTTCAACTTCAGACCAGTACTCCTTGTTCTGTCATCTGTCACCACTGAAAACAACCTGGCTCCATCCTGTTTTGAACCCCCTTTGCTATTAAATCCCATCTCAGTCTTCTCTTCTTTAGACTAAATAAGTTCTGTTCTCCCAGCCTGTCCTCAGAAGACACGTCCTTCAGCCCCCTCACCATTTTTGTTGCCCTCCACTGGACTCTCTCCAATTTGTCCACAACCTTTCTGTAGTGGAGGGGCCACAACTAAAGACAGTCCAGATATGGCCTCACCAGTACTGAATAGAGGGGAATAACCACTTCCCTTGACCCACTGACAACATTCCTACAAATGCAGCCCAGTATGTTGTTAGCATTCTTAGCAACAAGGGCACACAGCTGGCTCGTATTCAGCTTATTGTTCAGTGTAATCCTCAGGTCCCTTTCTGCAGAGCAGCTGCCCAGCCAGTCAGCCCCAGCCTGTACTGGTGCATGGGATTGTTCCATCCCTCAGTTAGATGTCATCTGCAAACTTGCTGAGGGTGCACCACTGACAACATTCCTACAAATGCAGCCCAGTATGTTGTTAGCATTCTTAGCAACAAGGGCACACAGCTGGCTCGTATTCAGCTTATTGTTCAGTGTAATCCTCAGGTCCCTTTCTGCAGAGCAGCTGCCCAGCCAGTCAGCCCCAGCCTGTACTGGTGCATGGGATTGTTCCATCCCTCAGTTAGATGTCATCTGCAAACTTGCTGAGGGTGCACTCTATGCCATCTTCCAGGTCATTGATGAAGATATTAAATAAAATTGGCCACAGGACCGACCCCTGGGGCACTCCACTTAATACTGGCTGCCAACTAAACTTCAAGGTATTGGTTTTACTACTGTATGAGCCTGATGCTCCAGCTAGAGTTCTATCCATCTTCCAGTCCATTCATCCAGCCCGTACTTCCTTAGGTTACCTGCGAGAATGTTGTGGGAGACCGTATCAAAATCCTTGCTAAAATCAAGGTATATGACATCCACTGGTCTCCCCGCATCCAAAGTCATCTCATCATAGAAGGCAGTCAGGTTGGTCAGGCATGACTTACCCCTGGTAAATCCATGCTGACTATTCCTAATCACTTTTTTCTCCTCCAGGTACTTAGAAATGGATTCCTTGAGGATCTGTTCCATGATTTTTCCAGGGACTGAAGTGTGGCTGACAAGTCTGTAGTTCCCTGGATATTCCTCTTTAGCTTTCTTAACTGTGTTTTCCCTTTTCCAATCATCCGGTACCTCTCCTGATTGCCATGAGTTTTCAAAGATGATTGCCAGTGGCTCTGCAATGACATCAGCCAACTCCCTCAGCACCTTCAGGTGTATCTCATCCAGCCCTATGTTCATTTTTTCTAAATAATCCCTAACCTCTTCTTTTGCCACTGTTGACTGCTCACCTCTTCCCCAAATTGTGCTGCCTGGTGCAATAGTCTGAGAGCTGACCTTGCCTGTGAAGACTGAGGTGAAAAAACACTGAGTACTTCAGCTTTTTCTGCATCCTCTGTCACACTGTTGCCTCCCCCATTCAGTAAGGGACCCACACTTTCCTTGATCTTCCTCTTGTTACTGACATACTTTTAGAAACCCTTCTTGTTACCCTTCACATGCCATCCTAGCTGCAACTCCAATTGCACTTTGGCCTTCCTGACTTCATCTCTGAATGCCTGAGCAATACTTTTGATACTTCTACCTAGGTATTTGTCCAAGTTTCCACTCTTTATAAACTTCCTTTTGGTGATTTAGTACACTAAAGAGTTCCCTGCTAAGCCAAACTTGTCTTCTGCTATACTTGCTAGTCTTCCTGTGCATCTGGATGATTTGTTCCTGCACTCTCAGTAAGGCCTCTTTAAACTACAGCCAGCTCTCCTGGACTCTTCTCCCCCACACTTGAACTCCCAACTTTTTTATTAGCATCTTAACACTCAGGCCCATCAGCCACAGAACAGCAGCGGCTATTTTTGTAGGCTCCCATCTCCCAGTCAGTGTCTGGAGCTGGTGTTCTGGATGTTCCCTTTTAATTATGCTACTGTAATCACTTAAAAATATTCCCACTAGTCTACCTTCAACCCCTTTCTTTTGGTATGGCCGAGTTTGCTCACTCTCTTAGAAACCTTTTTCAAGGACCAGTGCGGCACCTCCCTCTGTGGCCTCATAAGAAGTTCCCTTAACTAACATTCTGTTTCCTTACACAACTGAACATGTGCAGATGCTAAAACTGTTTTATATACTACATATCTGCTTACCGTGTGTGTATAGTCTACCTTTCCCTAGTTAATGGAGTTGCTATTAAACTAAAGTGAGCTATAATAAAAATAGGTTCAGCATTTTCAATCTAAAGCCCACAAGCACGGGCTCTTTATATAGCACATGTGCCTAGGTATAATATATCAAGTCTTACAGGTTTGCAAGAATAATAATCTGCAGGGCTGCCATATACCCAAAAATAAATGGAAAAAAGGAAATATTCCTGAAATGTAGGATAATCAAGGGCAGAATTATCCTGCTTGTTTCTGGTGGTTATCATGCAGGTCCAGGGAAATAAAAACAAAACAAAAGAGAAAATGCATCAAAACAACATTGCATAATTTTTTCCATAGCAGCCATAGTTTTCATTGAGACAACCATAGCAGCCAAACTGTGGTGAACAAGATGTTGTAAAGATTTGAAGTTTTTCAGTTAGATCTAGGCTGACCCTAGTGTTGCAAATTGAGTTCTTCCTCCCTCTATTCAACAAAAATGTGTCATCAAATTGCTAGGCAGAAAGAGCAGATGAGGGAGTAGAGTTGGTTCCAGTGAAGTGGTTTGGGATATATGCCAAAGTTAGCCAATATGCAGGAGGCAAAAAAGTAACTTGCCATTTGTACAGAATGTGTAAAATAATATAGCAAAATCTTGGTCATGATGCACAGTATAGTATGTGCATAAATGCCTTTCAACTTCTTGACAGGTGTGACGATAGTATTTACCTCCTTCTTCAAAATTACACAAGCTAAAAGGGAAATGTACTGTCTGTAAGAAAGGTGGGAACTCTGAGTTAAGCTGGGTGAAAAAGTTATAGTTATTAACTTACTGAAGTTCTTTCCTTTTTGGCTTTAATGGATGCAGAGTAGGGCTTTGAACTGATGAGGTTCAGAGATTACATTTGGGGTTTTTTTTGTGCTGGAAAGACTGCTAGTATATTTAGGAACAGAAGACATTTGGGGTATTCTAGAGCAAATGACCACAGTTCATCTCAGACATTTTAGACTTTCTTTGTGGGTTAGCAAGAAAGTAAGTTTTGGAAGGAAAAGGAGAAAGACAGGCTCAAACAATATTAAAAAGAAAAAAAGAAGTCATGCTCATTGCAGTAAACATGTCCTCTGGTCTGTCATGCCCCAAACCATCAGCTAATATTAAAAAGGGCACAGGAACATCTGTTTGCATTTAACAGCACTAACAAAAAAAGAAGACCTATTTTTGAATAGTTGTGAATGAGAACATGGCTTAAAACAGATGAAGTAAATGAGAGACACAGTAGCTCTTTAGTTAGAATTCTAACATTTAAGCAATTGGGACCACTTGTTTGTGCATGCCAACCAGTTTCCAGGTCTGAATTAGGGGTGTGAGAAGTGAGCCCTATTCAATTCGGATTCAAATTTGGCCTGAATCAGGGACAGAGATTGGATTTGTTGGTTTGGATCACTGTCCCAGATTCTCTGAATCAGCAATTCGGACATAGATGCAGCTTTAAATGCTTTATCTAAACACCTTGAGGTACCAGCATGGCTCGTGAATGCTGCAATGGTGGGGTGCATGGAGCGTCTCACAGGAGTGCAGGGGGGCTATCCACGGGCTCAGCAGTGAACATGGAAGTGGACTGGAAGTACTTTCAGTTCACTTCTGGGTCCTCTGGGGAGCATGTGGGGGCCCCCTCCCCCCCCCAGCTTGGCAATCAGCTGCAAGGGGACCCTACATGCCCCCCATAGACCCAGGAGGCACCAGTTGCTGAGCTGGGGGTGTGGGGGAGGGGCCCCAGCGTGCTCCCCAGAGGACCCAGAAGTGGACCACAAGTACTTCTGGTCTGCTCGCAGTTCTGCTGCTGAGTGTGCTGGGGAGCCCCCCATGCTCCTGTGGGACACTCCATGTTCCCCAGCATCACAGCATTCATGAGCCACCTACTTCCTAGAGGTGTGTGAAAAAACATTTAAAGCTGTGTCAATGTCCAAATGTCAGAATCTTTCCGAATCTCTCTGAATCAATTCAGAGGGTCCTGATTTGGGCCAAATCTCCACCAAACTAAATCAGGGACCGAAGCGGCGCACAGCCCTAGTCTGAATGTAATAACCGAAAACTGAATGTAAAAATTGTTCATTGCACAGGAGTCACCCTGTTCCTTCAGTCAGAACTGATAAAGCCCAGGTAAATTAACTTTTTTGACCCAGGTACATTGATGCACACAGTGTTCTTTCTTGTACAAAAAGAAAGGAAAAAGTTTAAGCCTTCAAATTTTACCACATCTGCTCATTTCTTTTATCCCAAAATGTACTTTCTTGTGAATGGTAAATTACCCAATGATTGTTTTCAGGCCTGCTCTCAAGCAACAGAAATCATCATTTGTTATGCAGGTGTCAATATTGAATTGGGAATTCTGGATACACAACAAATGAATCTACATGCAGTTTGCTAAACCTCTATACTCTCCCCTTTGGCTCAAATATGCCTTTGTAAAAAAATGTTTGAAGTGTCACAAATAATGGATGACTTGACAATCCTCAGAAGTTAATGAACAGTTCACAAAGAAAACTAAAGGTCAGATTTGATGAACAAGTGGTTTCTAACATAGTTTATCCAGCTTGAGCTATGAACAGCGTGGACAGTTGAGCAATTCTGTTTCCAAATGGTAGAGAGTAGTAGTACACCCACACACTCTGATTCACTATATAGTTTGTCACAGGCAGAGAAAGACCGGGGAGACTCCCGAGCCCATGGAGGGAGCCCCAGAGCCAGGGGCAGGGGGCGGAATGGAGAGGAAAAAAGATAACTTACTCACCGCAGGATGCGAGGAAGAACAGGGACGGCAGGCGAAGCTCGCGCGTGGCCTGGACAATGCCTTAAGTCGCCTGTGGTTGGCGGATGATGTCACTCCTAATTGCCGGCCGGTGGAGCTAAAAGGGCCGGCGGCGGAGAGGAGCGGGGCGCGCACATGGCTGCCGGGAGGGAGCCTGGCCAGTGGAGTCAGCTGGAGGCACGGGATGCCGGAGCTGACTGCCGGCGCTTACCAAAGAGAATTAAAGAAACCCAGGGACGAGCCAACGCCGGAGGACAACACGACAGCGGTGGGTGAACCGGGAGAGAGAGCGGTAAGAGCCTCGGTGGCGCAGAGGGGTCAACGGACTGAGGAAGACCCGGAGAGAGGGCTGCGGTCTGGGGAAGACCTGGAGAGAGGGTCACACTGGGGGATACTGGGCAAGGAATGGCGGGAATCTGACACAGAAGGAGAGGGCTACTGAACTGAGCCACGGGCGAGTGACCCGGTCACTAAGTGGAGGGGTAGAGAGGATACTGGTTCCACTAGGAAGCCTAATAGGGGCAGGGTTATACCTCTCGTGAGGCCTATTGAGTTTTAGTTGAGTTTTGAAAGGTTTTGTGTTTCCCCAGATTAGAAGGGGCCAAGAGCGCGACAGCAGGGAGTTAGAGCGAGGGGTGAGCTCGTTATTTGTGTATCTGGGGAATTATTCAGGCACCCACAGAAACAGCCAAGATCCGCCGGGCTGGGTAAGGGCGAGGTGCAGGGGAGAAGGAGCCTCGCAGAAGACATCTACGACGCAGGTACCTGACGAGGGTGACCATGCTACACGAAGCCCCACCCACTGAAAGATCCAAGTCGTGGCAGGAGAGAAAGGGTGGACTGCAGCACGTGGGAAAACCTCCCAGAAGGCCACCTGTGATGGCAACCTGAGTACCTGTAAGCACTCGGAGCAAGGAAGCCCGAGGTAAGATGTATGAGGCCCGGCGGTTACATAGTTTTTTCTACGTATTTAGGAACCAACAACAGCTTAACATGCCAGATAAATAATAATAAGAGTAGGTGAAATAATTTGGGAAAGTCTTCATCTTTATCCATCCCCGTGAATCTCTTTCTTTTTTTTTTTTTTTTTTAAGTGGTTTCTTTTGAGTAGCTGCTTTTTAGTTTGTTCTCCTAGTCTTATTACTGTTACAAAATGTTCTACGCTAGGAACTGTTACAAAATGGCCTACACTAGGAATGTCATTCATCATATAGGGCTAAAATCTATACTTTCTTCCACTGAGTAATTCTGAGTAATGCTGGATCGAGGTGGTGGGTTCTTGCACCACCTTATTTGCCCCGCACCCTACCAGAGCTGGCCAGGTGGGGGACCAGGGCAGATCAGCTGGTGCAGGGATGCTCCCCCACCTGGGGATTGGGGTGGTGGGTCCCCACCCAAGCTGTTCTGTCTCTCCCCCTACTGGAACCACACTGGGTGGGGGCCTGGGGCAGACCAGCTGGTGCGGGGACGCTCCCCTGCCCCAGAATCAGGGCAGCAGGTCCCTGCCCAAGATGATCTGTCCTGACCCTACTGGCCCCCAAGCAGCAGCACCCAGTTCCTGTCAGCTGGCAGGCAGATTGGGGCCTGCCAGCACCCCCAGGAGGGCTGTGGGAGCTGTGCCAGAGTCCTCCTGGGGGTGCATCTCCCCGATCTGCCTGCCAGCTTACAGGAGCAGTGCTGCTGCCTGGGGCCAGTTGCAGCACCAATCTTCCCAGCACTGGGTGCAAGCTGCACCCAGCACTGGTCTGTCATCTGGCTGGCAGATTGGAGGCCCACAGCCCCGGCAGCCCTTTGGGGGTGTGGGCAAGCCCCCAATCTGCCTGCCCGCTACATTTTGTTTCCCCATAATAACCTATGGGCAAAACATCAAAACAGCATTGAAACAGCAAAACAGTTTTGACGAAATGGAGCAGTGCTTTTGAAACTAAACAAAACTTGAAATGAAACACTGTCCCATTGAATCATTGAAACAGAAGCCGAATCAGAACAATGCTGTTTCACACAGCTTTGCTATATTTGTCCCTGTCTGTTCTCGGAGGAGAACCTGATATTCTGGACTCCATACAGCCTGGTAGAGAGAGGGAGGGATATACCTGTTTTCAGAAGGGAGCTGCTGAAAAAATGTATGGAATTCACCAAAAAGCCTCCTTACTAGACTCAGTGCTGTATTGTGTTTTTTCTGCTTTTATAGAATCATAGAAAACTAGGGTTGGAAGGGACCTCAGGAGGTCATCTAGTCCAACCCCCTGCCCAAAGCAGGAGAATCCCAAACTAGATGATTCCAGCCAGGGCTTTGTCAACCTGGGCCTTAAAAACTTCCAATGATGGAAATCGACTTGTTCCATTGCTTCACTACCCTCCCAGTGAAAGAGGTTTTTTTCCTAATATCCAACTTAAACCTCCCTTGCTGCAACTTAAGACTGTTGCTCCTTGTTCTGTCATCACTGAGAATAGTCTAGCTCCATTCTCTTTGGAACCAAACTGCACCTCATGCAAGAGATGATAGGAAATGGATTAATGTAAAGAGTTCAGAACTTTGCTTCTGTCCTAATGAGCATTCAGAAGTTTATATGCTTGTATTAAATTTAGGTGAACACTAGTTTTGAAAGTGAGATTGACTTGTTCTGCAGAGAACAAGTTTTCTTCTGAGAATCTCTAACATGAGATGGTGAGAAAACAGTCTTTGCTACTCCCAGTTATAACTCTGTCCCTAGACAGTGGTCTGAGCTCAGAAGGGGGATAGGAAGGTTGATGGCACAGGGACTGCAAGTCCCAGAAGTTGCAGAAACTGGGTCCCAGCATAGGCTGAGGAGTGGCATTAACTGTGAGGCATGGGCATAGTGTAATAGGAGGTTGGAGCCATGTAATAAGCCCTTAAGGCACTGAGGAGTGAAACATGAACAATAACATGGGATCAGGGATCCCTGGGGCAGCCTCCCCTTCCAAGGATCTAATAACAGCAAAGTAGGCCAAGTGAGGTGAAGGAGCAAGCGTGAGGTGCAGGGTCTGAGTAGCCACTAGGGGGTGTCATGGCCACCCATGGGATGAGCACCTGCTACACATGTATGTATACTTTTGCAGCAGAAGGGAGTTCTGCATGTACTAGTTCATGCACAAATATGCTCATTCTCACAAATGCCTCTACTACTTGTATAAATAAAACCACTCTCCTCATTCACAAATAACAAAAGTAGTTTCCATGCATGTAGAGAAGAGACTGGGAAAGACAAAATGGCTGAACTGAAAGTCAGTTCAGAATTTCCATAATAGTGGCTAACTGCTTTCCACATTGATTTGCACTTCTCTGTTTAATAGATTTGTAAACTTCTTGTTACAGTTCAAATACAAAGCTTTTCTGTGGTATGATATCTTCAGGCATTTATACACATACTTTTTTCTTGCAATGTGTTGGAGATCCGCTGTTCCACATGTGAGCTAAGACAAACTGCGCTGCACTGTGTGCAGTTGTATAAGCAGTGAAATGCATGTCAGCACACGGAAAAATAGCAGTGGTACGCTTTCGAACTAAAGCACCTCCAAGGTGTTTTAGTTCAAAAGCATGCCGCTGCCATTTTCTCACTGCTGATGCACACTTAACCTCTTATACAACTGCAAGTATTGCAACACTTTTCAAAGCACCCAGCGCTGCTGCACTTACATGTATAAAAGTTCCCTTTAATGATATCTGCCCCATGGACAGATCCACAATTTTGAAAAGAGAGGTGCAGATGGTGAAGTGAATCATCACATATGAAACAACACGTATTTTTTTCAAGTTAAAAATAAACTAGAAGCTTTACTAATAAACTAGGGGCCTAGGGCTGTTGTATTCGGTTTAAGATAGAAGCAAAAACTAGTATAACCTCATTGCAATGAGTTAAGAACAGTGTGTAGGGCTATGAAATAAGAGCGTCATTACTAGCTAACAGAAAGCAGAATTGCAGAACAAAGGATAGCTTGATTGGTGGAACATCAGGACCTTTTAAAATAGAGAGGGGTCATTAACACCTATGGAATGAAGAGTTTAAAAGGAATCAGGTAAATTTATAATGAATCATGAAGTCAAGTGATTCCCTCAGTACTGCCTGACTAGAAATGCAATAAAGGAGCATATTTTAGACCTTTCCTATGCATGTCGAAATTAATGTCACCAAACAGTTGGCTTTGAACTTTGGGTGGAGCAGGAATCAAAGGGCGGGGGGTGGGTACAAGTGCACCAGTGCACCCCCTCCTGAATCCACCCCGGTTGGACCTGTAGATATCGTATTTAATTATAGGGCATGATACTTCACAGATTATGAGCAGATTTCAGGCATGTTAGAGAACGTTACAGAGACCACTGACTGGTTTCCTCATTCTCATGATATACTCAGTACAAGACCTTTCATTTGGTGTTTAGTTTCCTCTTGTTCTGTCAATGTGAGCTACATGATCTCCACATATCTGCACAATATTGCAGAATTTACTAATTGTCTCAGTATTTCCATATGGAGAAAAATGGGGGAAGTCTTAGTTTGCTGTGGTGGAAAAAAGAGGTTTTTAGGATTACAGTTGACCTTGTCAGGTTTTGTTTATTAACATATGAGTTTTAAATTGCGTATTGCTTATGTTCCTAGAAAAAGTGTGGAAGGCCTTGGTGCAAACTGGGAAAATAAATAATAAATACATTTCCTAGTTCCACTGGTTCAGCTCAATCTAAGGTGGCATTCATTTTAACATGTATAGGAAAGTATATGCTTAAATATGCTCTTTTATTGTTCTTAACAAAGGGAGGGAGGGAGGGAGGGAGGGAGAAATGCATTGCACTTACGTATTTACTCTAGGATCAAGATGACTAATTAAAATTAATTTCTCTCAGTCATATTTTGATGCCCATCTCTCCTTTCCTGTTAAAAGATGGTTATTTCATTTCAATTCAGCAAAAGATTATAAGGAGCTATGTCCACTGTGGTGCTGTAAAACAGGAAAGAAAGAGCAGGTTCTGTTTTACTTTTCTGGAGCCTTCATTCTACAATGGCACCAGGATGAAGTGATTGACCAGCACTTTGAAATATTGCTATGAACAACACAAAACATGATGTGGAGTGAGTCGGGGCATTAAACTCCTATTACATGCTGTAAAAGACATAATACTGAAACTGGTATAACTAAATTTATGCAGTTGAGAAACTGCTTGGCCTGTCCTTTGGTCCTCAGTGATGTTACTAAGCATGAGTTAGGCAAAAATGGAATTTCTGAACTAACACCCTGTGATAGGTGTAGATTAAAGGCTGCAGATCTATTTCTTTGTCCTAAAGGGTGATTTCACAAGTAACATGACTTCTGATGGCAGTAGATAAATAATCCAGAGTAACTAGCACTTCACTTCATGGCTTTCACTGCCTTGGAAATGAAGTAGTGTTGCTCATCATCCAAGTGCCGTCACCTTGCCCAAACATGCATCTATTCTATTTTCACCTACACCAGTGTGTATGCTACATTTAGTCACTGTCTATTCTCCCACTTACACAGTTTTACAGCTGGTTGAACATGATGTTCTTTTCTTATGTTTAGATTTCTCCAAATCTTCACGTTGCTCACTAAAGCATTTTTATTTTCAGGCAGCCTTCAGGAAACAGAAAGTTAGGATCTACTTTTTCTTTTCGTAGCAGTATTTCACCAAGGGAGATTCTACAAGGACCAAACATTTCAAGGAACTAAACCTACAGGTTTCCCAAGACAGGCATCTCTGCAAACAAGTCCTGAATTGTCATACAGGTACCATAATGACAACAATAGTAACATTTTTTTTTTTAATCTGAAATATTTAAAAATATTTTTAAATAACTTTCAGTAACAAAAAATGCTTTGGCCTTGTATGTTTCATTGTCTCTGCATCAAAGTGTCTCATGGTCTGCCAACTGACAATACTGGAACCATGTTAAATATGACTTAACCAATCAGTTCTGTGATGTGAATGATGGGTAGATATGGTATAGCAGGCAATCTTCTGTAGCATGGTGTATGTGTGAAAGGTCACCAGGAGCTTTGACATATATGCCTAGGCAGGAGCATGGAGAAATGGAGGCTGCCCAGACTTTCCATCCCCCTGTAGACCACTGATACAGTATCCAATGGTCAGACTGAGTGTGGATGTTTGATGCCTTGATGGCTGTCCAGGAACCAAACCTGGGTCTCTTGAGAGCAACACTAATTAAAATGTCCCCAGTATTGGACAGCGTCCCATGTTTCAAAGTGATGGCAGGGGGGTTTTAACTAAAGCTCCATTTTGAAATGCAGGGATGCTGAATACATGAGACATTTCAGCATCTTGGAGCATTTTGATTAGAACACTCCAGCAGACTCAATAAACTGTAAGCTTTTCAAGTAAGCTTTTAGGATCATTGCAATTTGTATGACCATACTCACTAGCAATACCCATATGGCAGTGGATATTTCATTATATACAAATAGCTACAGTGTTCGACCATATGAAACCAATATACTCAATATATTGTATACAGAATAATGTATTGGAGAATAATTGTTGGCTTTGTCAGAATTTGTGTGTGATCATACAGCTTTCTTGTAGCTAAAGTGCATGATGAGGTGTAGGGGCTTTCCTGGTTTAACTGTTAAATGGATAGTCTTTTACAAATTATGGAAAGGAAAGAGGGAAATGCATGCACAGTCCCTCCCAACCAGGTATGTATTCCACATGGTTATAGCTGAGCTTCCTTTTCCAACCTACTGAAACTGCTTCAGCCTCACCAGTCTTAATGGTCCTGGTGTAGACAGATGACATTTTAAGCACCTTGTTGAATCTGACACAGTATTTGAAATGCCAGTGTCATAGGATCATAGAAAAGTAGGGTTAGAAGGGCCACTATTATCAAATCCCCATACAATCTTCTTTTCTCCAAGCTAAATGACCCTAGCTCTTTCAGCCTTTCCTCCATAACTCTTGCCTCCAAGGCTCCTAATAATTTTTGTTGCTCTGCCCTGGACTCTTTCCAAACAGTCCACATCCTTCTTGAAGTGTGGGATCAAAAACTGGACACAGTCCTCCAGCTGTTGCCTCACCAGTGCTCAGTAGAACAGAGGAATCACTTCCCTTGATTTGCAAGTGACACTGCTATTATGGACACTACGCTGTTAACTTGTTTTGCAACAAGAGTATATTGTTTGCTCATATTCAGCCTTGTGGTCCAGGACTGTACTCTAGTCATATAAACTATTCCACCATGTCTCCATAATCCCAATTATATCATAGTTCTGTGTGTGTACTAGGATCTCCAATTCTTCCTGTTTGTTTCCCATACTTCTAGCATTAATATATAAACATTTCCAGTCTCTGATTGACTGACTCATATCTTCTCCCTGAGAACATTGCTTAGGTTTTTATTATTACTTTCCCCCACCAAAATTTTATTGTTCCCCCGACTCTTTACTTATCTCTGCATTTATATCTTACATCTGGTGATCTATTTACAATAGTACACTGTTTATACTATTGAAGCTAAATCAGTGAGAGCAATAAAGGATTTGTTGTTATTATTATTCCACAATGTAGATAAGATTCTAGGTTGCAGG
>NW_005841858.1:665015-702773 GCF_000455745.1 Alligator sinensis
TAAGGTTGCTCTAGACTACAGATACCTCAGAGAGCAAGGTGTTGCCAGAGAACTAAGTCACTGATCTTAAACATAAATATTCTTTTCTATAGGCTGAAGATCGAAAATATCTTGCTGTCCGAAATCTCTAGGTAAGGCAAGTTACCTTTTCCTTTTCAGTAATTCACAGAAGAATAATAAACAACTTATTGACAGTGACAACTAGAAAATGATATTTAGAGGTTTGCTTTTGGGAACTGGCTTGTAGGTGAAGTAGATATGCATTAGAACAATGGTCCAGGGGACCAGCAAGGGTTAATTGGTTTCTAAGAGCCTGTTTGTGACAAAGTTTCCTTCAAGGCCTACTGTGTCTGGAGCCAGCAGACACACAGGCTGGGAAATTGAAGACATGTGCCACACTGTTCCATAACATGAGATAAGGGACTCTGTTATATTGGCCAGGTCACAGTGACCAGCTGCAGAGCCCTTGGGATTTCCGGTTTTGGTGGATGGACCAAATTAGGAGACCAGTAAATGCCCAAATTATGATGTGTGCATGTGATAGGTTTGTTGAAACAAAGAAATATGCTGGCAGGACATAACATGGACAGTATGACAACCATAGAAAAACCAATCAATGATACGTGGGAATGAAGAGTCATCACAGGAGGAAAAAGAATAGAGGAGGAGGGATTTCAGAGCAGCAAAAGGTCCCTGAGGGGGGAACCTGAGGCCACTGTAGACAGAGGGCATACCACTAGCCTGTTTTACCCAGCCCACTGTGAGCTGGGGCAGGGGGGAGCTCTTGGCCTCCAGGCTGCTGCCATCTGACATTCAAGAAAGACTCTCAGGGTGAAGCTCATATACTGGCCAGATGTACCTTCCCTTTGCAACTGCCCTAGGGATGGTAGATAGAAATGGGATGGATTATTTTGTTTGTTTTGTCTGCATTATTGTTATCTGCTATCATTGTGTATCAATAACGTTTGCCTATTATTAAATGGAGAAGTCATGGTTGCTCTGAGGATTTGGGTGTGCCTGGAACAAGATATCTAGGTCATAAGTCCAGTGCCAAAAAACAGCAGTACGAAGTTAATGACAGTCATTAGCATCTTCCTGTTCTTATTTTTTGTTGTTCTTGTTCTTTGTCTTACGTAACTGAACTAAGCATCCTCTTCTACTCGGTGATGAGGCTTAAAATACCTATAGGGCAATGCTGTATTTTATTATTTACAGTGAAGATGCTCAAGGAGCTCCTTCAACATCTTTTTGCATTCCACATTGGCATGCCCTCTGGTCTTGTCAAGTACAGGAATAAAATTAACTATTTTTGTGTTGGATAATTTTCTAAACCCCTCCCCCTGAAGCTGCATAGTCAACATTGCTTCCTTTAATGTCACTGTTCAATATTATAATAAAAACAATAGGGTTCCAGGGGTGGTAATGAAGGAGGTAATCATTACTCTTTACTGCCAACTCATTCTAAGACTTCTATTTTTTTTAAATAAATGTCAGAAATAGTAATAGGCTTGTCAGCCGATTGCCAGAAACCATTTTGAAATACTTTTAAAGGGTAAAAGTCTGATGGCCAAATCTTTACACTCAGGGGTCAGGTAGAGCACAGCCCCAGGAGTGGACCAGATAAAGAAGTGTTTGTCAGAGGTGCACTTCCTTCTTTTGTAGGCCCTTAACTTTATAATTTTATTTGGAGAAGCTTACTGCTCAGGATAGGACTAGCTGCTCTTTCTGGTGAGTGTAGGAGGCAGAGCCACTATTATCTATCCATTTCTTGGTCATTTGCCTGGTGTTGGGCTTGTCAGGTGAATTGCCTCTTGCTCTCTGCATCACGTTGGTTTTTTATTTCTTGTGAAATAATGATATCTTAAATTGACGATCAACTTGCCACAGGTATACATTATACTAACCAGAGAGATTATTCTCTGGGCTCTCGCTAGAGCATCTTGGGTATTTCATTTCCATGACCAGTGCTTCAGAAGCTAAACCCTGGCCCTTGTGAAACATAGGGAGAATGATTGGTAAGACGTACAACCAAGTAATGTTAGAGCACCAAAGTTAGGGTTGTGCAGCTCATTCTACATTTGGCCCTTTTGCTATTGTACAACTCTAACTTCTGAAGAAGTTTCAATCTCAGTAAAGATAAATTGGCTGGCAGTAAAATGGTTTTTCTTTAGGTCTGCTCTCTGGAGATGGTATTCAAAGCTGGAGTGCCTAGCTTGCAGCAGAATACATGACACATTCTAAAGGAAATCCCTAACCACAATGAAACCCATCTGTTTAGGTGTTTTATTACAAAAACAAACCTCAGGCAGGACTTACTTAAAGACTACATAAGTTCCCCAACCCTAACACCAAACCTGGAATGCTTTATGGTGTCTAATAGCAGAGGTATTGTTTCCTACCCAAATGTTAGTTTTGTATTTGTATCATAGATGGTCTGAGTTGAGTTTAGCTTAATTTTTGTTTTGAATCTGAATCTTCAAAGCAAATCTCAAAAGCGTTTACCCCATGGACACCAAATACTTATTAAAAAAAAAACAACAAAAAACTAGTACCAATTTCTCTGAGCCTAAATCTGAGCTGTGTGCAATTCCACTAAAGAGACTGAAAATAAAAGGGAGAGAGAGAGAGGCTTTTATTCTTTAAAAACATACCTCTCACTTATCAGTTGGTAAAATCTTATTTTTCCAGCATTAAATAATAGAAGGGATTAAGTCCTACAACTGTTTAAATCACTTATTAAAATTATCTTAACTTGATATGGGACACTGAAGATTGGTATGAGAAGTGACTCCTAGTTCTGACTACTTTATTTTTAAAAAGGACCAAGAACTTCTAAAACAGGCCAAGTGAAAGTTTGCCAAACAAAACTTGCAGTAGTTCAAATCATGGTAAATGTTATGCAGCAGGGGAAGAATGTGACTAACTGGGAAGAGGCATCGCATTGTTGAAGTGGGGAGGGAAGGGGTATGCTATTTCATCCCTAGTTTATAAATTAAGGTGGTAACCCCTAATAAAACTTGGTAACTGATGGAAGTAACACTGCTTGTTCTTCCCCAGTATATATATTTTGGGGGGCAAAGGGGTTTATTTACACCTTGCTTGTCATTATACCTCTGATGAATCCAGCACATATAAGTGGAGTTTTTTATTTCCCATTTATAGGTTCCTTTCTTTCTTACTTTCTTTAAGATTAAACAGCCTGCACTTCCTGCCATATTCAGTAGTAGTTCTACAGGCATTTCAGGAAGTGAATCTATTATCAGTGTTTACAGATGTTTCTTCAGCTTGCCCTTCTGTGAAGCTAATCTGTTTCCTTTAAAGATGCAGTGCCCCTTTCCGCTGCCCCTCACCACAATTCAGAAGCTTCCCAAGTTGTGGCTGCAACTTGCCTCAGTGGCATCTTTCTGAAATTATGGATGCACACGTGGAGGGATATTTCTGTTGTCTCAGGAAAAGTTTGTCACTGTGGTTTCCTTGCTAAGAAATGTGTTTCTACTGAAAAGGAAATGTATTTCCCTTTTTCTTAAAAAATGATCACAAAAACAGAACAATAAGCCTGGAAGTATCCCTTTTGTAACATGGTTCTAGGGTAAAAATGTGAGTTTTAGTTCTGGTCAGACAAGTAAGGAGATTTTGTTTTATATCTTATTTTAAACAGTATCCCAGCTTAGCCTTGCTTGCTAAATGCCTGTCCAAACAGAAAGGTCTTACAATGCTTCCAGAAAATGTCTAAGCTCCAATTTGAACAGGCCTTATGTGGAGGAGGGAGGAAGGAGGAGGAGGGGATTTGTCTCTCAACTTAAGATCGGAAACTTGATCAAGATCCCTCAATATGGGATCCCTCCGTATGTAGGCCCCAGACCATTTAGGGTCACATAAGTCAAAACCAACACCTTGAATTGTGTCTGAACTGCTATTGGAAGACAGGGCAGATTCTGGGGCACTAGAGTTCTGTGTTAGTTTGACTAAAGCCTAACTAAATTGGTTAGTTACCCATATTCATCCAGTTTTTGCAGCCTGCCTTGACCCTGTTGTCAAAATTACTTTGTATCTTCTGCTGTTCTAGAAGAATTTTTTAAAAAAAGAAATAGGCTTGATATTTAGTCCCCAACCAGATGATGTTGGGTTTTTAAATGATATTTAGCAAAGGTTACTGAAAACATTTAACTGTGCATATTATTTTTATTTGGTATAATGAGCAGTGTTTAGATGGCAAAAGGTATGCTATCTTTTTTATATTCCATGTTGAGTAATCTACCAGAGATGGCCATCACTATTAACCTTCTGTGCCAATATGCTGTTAAGATTGTTGATGCTTTTATGTATGCAATGAAGTGTAAACAGTTGGCATTGTAGCTGTCAATGCTAAACACTTAATACATGCAGAACATTCAGATAGCTAAACAAATTGTTTTCCTCTTATCTCCTGATTCAGAGATCTGCTTCTAAAGCATGAAGAAACTAGTGCTATAAAAATAGAAACTTGAAAATATAACTTTGAAAAGATTAATCACAATGTGTCTAGTTCATAATGATTTGTATGATAAGACTTGCCTGCTACTGCTGTTAGAACTATTGGTCTCATTTTAAACTGAGTAATTTAACTATTAATTTAGGGCTTAATGACCAGTATTTGTTTCTTGAGTTTCTTGTCATGACACACAGCACAGTGATAGCTGTTAAATATTAATGCAAAAAAAAATTAGCTATTCATAAGTCATTAATTTATTTAATTTTTTTTAGTTTCAAGGTTCACAGCAGAATTCAGCTTTTTGCAGAGATGAAGGACTTGCCTACTAGGCCTGTGCAAAGCGGCTAGTATTCACTTCAGATTTGGATTCGGCTGATTCAGGGGACAGTGATTTGATTTGGTGATTCAAGTCACTGTCCTGAATCTATTCAGCTGAATCTTTGAATAGAACAGGCCCCATCCCCCGCCTGCTCTCTCAGCCCTGTCAGTGGCTGCCCTGCCTGACCCCAGCATCCTGGCACTTAAAAACAAAAAAACCAAAAAGCCCCACACTCCCTGGCTCCAGCCAGGCATGGGGGGCCAATCCCTGTTGCCCCCCCACTGCCCCACGCTGCTTGGGGGGGCTCTTCTATGATGCTACAAGCCCCCCAGAGGCCCCATTGGCACTGCAGCAGTTGGTGAGTGCAGGGCTTGCTTTTTTTTTTTTTTTTTTTTTTTAGGGCCGGGACCCTGGGGCGGGGGGGGGCCGCCATTGACGGGGGGGAGCAGGCGGTGTTCAGGTGAGCTGGGGGAGCAGGCAAGGGATAGGGCCTGGTGGGGGTCCTTCCCCCATCCTGCACCCCCCACCCCCCTACTTACCAGCACAGAGTCTGGGTCAAGCTCACTGCAGCAGCGAGCGGGGACTGTCCAAATCACTGAATCTCTGAATCATCTCTGAAGTTTTTGTAAATCGATTTGGAGGCTTCAAATTGATTCTGACCTTTTTATTAGTCTCCCAACTCAAGTCGGATTCAGAGATTCAGCATCAAATCAGGCCAAATCTCCTCCAAATTGAATCAGCAACTGAAGCTTCACACAGCCCTAATGCCTACACTGCTTTATGAAACCCATCAGCAAAGCACTTTGAGTGGGGTTGAACATGCCAATCAGCTCATAGTCTTGGGCTACTTTCTCTGTATACTGTATATGGCCTTTGTGATCTTCCACCTATAGAATTCGATTGCAGATTCCTAGGGTGAAACAGCATGTCTTTGTAAATATAAAGATGGGGTACAACAACACTGGGGTGTGTCTGACTCAGACAGACTGATCCTGCATGTCTTGCACAATGCTGCAATTTTAGTTGCATCTCTCCCTCTCTCCCCTCTCCCCAAAAACCCTTTATGTAAAAATGATGCCTCAAAATATCCTTGTTGACTTGTGTCACAGTTATGGGTCTGCTTGTATCCTGGCTCCATTGTACCCAAAAGAGTCAGACCATGTTCTCTAACCTGTCTGGGTTGAAATTTTACAGTTCATCCCCAATGTGGAATGGAAACAATATCCTTTACATACCACTTTGTTATGTACATACTTACCTAAATTAATTGAACCTTACATTTTGCTTCCAGTTAAGTAACATGGGCTCCCCTTCTGAGGTACAGGAATGGAGCAGATGCAAGCTGCTTTCTTTGAGCAAGTCTGGGAACTCTTGAAACGCAACCTGGACTCCATTTGCTTTCTAAAGAGTGTGTCCCATCCTTAATTCCCACCTCATCTCCCCAGTTAACCACCGCATGAATACATATGTAAAATTAATTAAGTTAGACACCAGTAGAAGTCTAAATGCAGCAATGTGGATCTCAGTGCAGCCTAACTTACTATGCTTCTCTGCAGTGCTACAGCTAGACTTCTCCTGGCACTCAGCTCTGCACTTTTAAAGCCAGTCCAGGTATCTCTGTGCTCAAATTCAGTCTGTAGTGCAGACATATGTTAAAACAGCACTCCTGTGATAGTAACTTCATTGTTTGGCAGCTAGACTCATTTGAGTTCAATAGCTTTCAGTCATAGGTCTTATGTATGACCTATGCCAACCCACAGACCCTACACACAAAACAGTTTGGGGTGCAGTATCACCACCCGCTCTGTCACATCAGTCATAACTTGTCAGACTGTGCATGTGTATGTTGGCTCCCTGCTAAGCCCTGGACTCCTGTTGAGAAAATAAGTCAGGCCCCCTCCTGCACTGCATGCATGCAAGTCTGGCAATTAGGCAGGGCAGACAGCGTAGAGTAGTTTGAAGCACATGCCTGCATCCATCTTGGGCCTCTTCTGAGACCACTCAGGACTCGATGAAGTATTGCCTGATTGCTGGGTTTGGGAATGGAGAGTGGGAGCAAATGGGTTGGGTTTGTTTCCTGGCAACTGGCTTGTTAGGGAGGCAGCATGGATATAATCTCTCCTTTAGGGAAGACTGTTCATTATTTTGAAATGTCAGAATGAAGTAATTTTCAGTTCCTGCTGGAATTCAGTTTAAGGGACAATAGTTATTACCTCTGAAAACTGATCTTTGATTTGTTTAAGAGAAACAAAGATTTAAATGATGATACTGTTTATCTTCTACATGATGATTCATTATGTGACTGACTTTTTTCTTTAATCTTTGTCTGCTTTTAAAAACATATTTAAACATTGTATAGGGGAAGGCAAAGCTTTCTTCCTGATCTGCAGTGTGGATCTGGATTAATATTCACTCATACTGTGAAGTATATGTTGAGATCTACAGGAGAATGGTGTAAGGAATAAATATCAAATGTGAAATCATTTTTTGGCAGTGAGGATAAAAAATACCCAATGTAGATCAGATGAGGGAATTTTCCCCATATATTTAATGTAACAGCTAAATAGGTTAAATTTATCTAGCATGCATATTTTATATTCTAAATTTTGCCTGTCCTTTGTGTCTGGTATTTATTTGTAAGGCCCCCTCTACATGTTCAGGTAAACGTGTGGTTGGATCTAATGTATGATCCACACAATTGTGCTTTAGATTAAATTGTGCCTTATTACCAGGGATCCTGGTTTTCTGTTTCCCACAGAAAAACAGAGTAAACTGCGGATTTTACCTTTAGCTAGAGGCAAATGCAGATTTCTCATTTTACCAGAGAAACCCACAGATTTTGCCATTTTGCAGTGAGATCCCTGCAGGCTGGCAGAGTTCTAGCCAGCTGGGAGGGAGTGGGAGGAAGGTGGTGAGACAGAGGGTGTCATGGGCATGGACATGCACATGGTTCTAGGCAGCCCGAGAGCAGCTTCAACAGGTAAGTGAAGGAGTGGAGGAAGGGAATGAGGCCCCTGTAGGGCAAGGCTGGGGCTGCTGCCCAGCTGGATGGTGCTTGTGTCTTGGGGCCCGGGGCCATAATGCATGGCTGCAGGGCCCCAGTGGGGTGTGGCAGGGCATGGCAGGGAAGAGCAGCTGCTTGCCACTGTGATTTTTTTCATGCTGCCCTGGTGACACTCCCCCTGCACGCAGGGCTACAGTGAGAGCAGTGGCATGGGGTTGTACCCCTCTAAGCAGTGGCATGCACAGTGGGCATGTCACCAGGGCAGCATGGAGCCCACAGCAGTGAGAAGCTTCTCTGCATGGCCTCACTGTGCTGTGCCCTGCCATGCCAGGTCGCACACAGCAATCTGTGGAGGCCCTTGGGGAGGGGAGCAGGTTGGCAGCCCACAGCCCATGCCTGCCCCACGCACAGATCTGGAAGGTGTGGGTCCATGTATGCAGCGAAGGGAAGCACAGCCAGAACCAAGAAACCCAGGTGGTCCTGGGGGTTGCATATACCCCTAAGACTTGGGGATCATGGCAACCATGACCCCCAGGGCACATATATTACCTGGACCATCATGGGTACAACATCACTCTAAGACTACCAATATTTGAAAAAGCAAGTCATGCTGAAAGTTTCATGACCTTTTGTTTCAGTTGTGGGTCACTTTATGAAATAGTCTCCACTTCCAGACAGGATCTAGGGCTGGATGGGTGTAATATATCAGACTTCAAATTCATGACAGCTTTATTTATGGAAATCTTTTGAGTACAGAAATCCTTTTATGGACACAGATGTTGTCATTTAAGTCCTATAAAATTGGACTTATGGTATCTAAGGCACCTATCTTTATAGGTAGAGAGATCTTTAAAAATTCCTTTGGAACTATTTTTAGTGCACCCTAAACTGTTTTGGAAGCAGTTTTTCTGTCACCCAAGTGGCATACACAGAATGCATACAGCGTTAAGGTTTCATTGGGGGCTCATTTGAAATAAACTGAGTAATCTTGATATTCCTATAACAGGGAGCCTCTACCCCTGTTACTAGAAAGTAGGGAATGTAGCTGGATGCAGGTTGCCATGAGTCTAAATTAAACACTGGTTTCACAAATAGATCCAAAAATTGATCCTTCATGCTTATACCATGTTTTCTCACTTACAGCATGCCCCTAAATAAGATATACACTTTGTTTTTTGGGAGGCAAAATGTAAGAGAGAAGATTTTTCTGGAATCATGGTATAAAACTTTTTTTTTCAGGAAGAGGCAATGCTGCAAAATGGCTGCTAGTTGCTTTGTGTAACAGCGAGCAGGAAAGGTGATGTCCAGTTTTAACCTGATCAATTTAGCTAGTTTAGTTAGTTTCTGGCTGCTGATTTGGCTGCGCAGCCAAAAATTGTTGCCCATTTGAGAACAGTTGCAAAAGTTTAGCACTGGATTCTGCCTCTTTTAAAAGTTAGCAGGCATTAGAAGTTGGCAGGCAGAGCATTTCTGTTTCAGTTCCTCCATGCTTCTATTCCAGCTGCCATGATAAAGACATGCATCAGACCATCACTGATGCCTCTGGAGTGAAGAACAATGACCCTCAGTTGCCTGAATAGTAATGCAACAGCTGGTGCAGTGTGGAACAGAAGTTAAAGCAGGATGCTTCTATCCTGGTCAGAAAATCAGCTTCCCCACTATAATCCAGGCACCCAATTTTGGGTGGTTGATTTGGTAGGGGGGAGAGGGAGGACTTGGGAAAGGTGTATGTTGTATGCCAGAAAATACAGTATTTCCCTAATTAAGTTTACAAATTCATTTCCCATTTTCTATATTGTTTTGAATTGACCTGAGCATTAATAAAGATGAGTTTCTTTAAAAAAACATTTTTTTTTAATTATATGCTGATACTTTGGTGAGAAAAATTATTTCCTATAACAGTTGTTATTATTCTCTTGCAAGTAAGTAAAACAAGCGTTGAAACATACAGTAAAATCCCTGTTATCTGGAATGAGTGGGGAATGGGGGGTGCTGGGTATCTAAAAATGCTGGTTACATGAGGCCTGTGGTTTTCAGCCAGACGCGGAGTAGGGGGCGGCAGCGGCCGCACATGGAGCAGCTGCAGTGCAGGATGGTGGGTGGCAGTGGCGGCCGCTGCATGCAAGCTCCCTCCCGCCCACCCATGTCTGGCTGGCCACCCAGAAATTCTGGTTAATAGAGCTCAAGGTTACTTAAAGGCTGGATAATAGGGATTTTACTGTATTACAAATCGGAGCCTACTGTAGTCCTTGGGGTTTTGCCATTGAGCTAACTTGCAGGCCTTTCAGCTATTTTTATCCTCCAAAGAGTATGCACCACATTTCATTGAAGAGTTCTGTTTTATGGCCCAGATTCTGATACCTCTTACCTATTCTGAGTTGTACCTTACTTTACAGAGGGCTCCAATGACTTAATTTGCACAATTTGACCCCATTTAGCTGCACTACAGCGTGCAACCAGTGTGAGCAGAACTGAGCTCAGCACAGGTAATTGCACTGATTTAAGTCAATTGTTACACTATCAAATCAATGAACACATATGCACATGCTTAACTCAGCTTTTCTAACTCAAAGCATTTAAAAATCATTTAATCAGACCCATAGAACTCATTGGCTTGAAAATCATGACATTTTTTAAAAAGTAATTAAAAAAAAATATATCCTCCAGCACTTGAGCCCCCTACAGGTCATGCCTTCATCCATCCTTTGCACTCATGAATCCTAGGTACCTAATAATTTTTAATCTAGATTGAAATTTCTGTGTTTTAAAATTACTATAATAACTGGGATTCTGAGGAAAAACAGTAAATATTATGAAAGAAATAATCAATCATGAGTGTCAGCAGCCATTTATATATAGAAGGAATTCTGAAGCCTTCATTGGGACTAGTTGCACACAAAGTTTAGCATGTGTGTATTCACAGTATCACAGGTATTTGAAAAATAGCTAAAACTGTGGTGCTGTGTAGGGAGCTGCCTGCAGTAAGGCTGATAACATACCACAGATTAGTGATTCTTTGAATAATGCTTCTATTGAAACTGTAAAAAAGAGTTTCAGATTAAAGAGGAAGAGGAATTCATAACATCATTTGCTGTGAAACAGGAAAATGTAATGAGACCATTGTAGTCTTTATTCATACTGCTATAAATCAAATATACATAAATCTTTATGTCTTGGGATTAACATGTAGTTAGATTTCCCAAATACTTCAAGTATGAAAAGGAAAAATGGGGGTTTGATAAACATCCTAGTTATCCTGCTTATCCGTTTTAAAGAAATAGTTTTCTGAAAGGTGTCTTTTTTCTTTTTAATTAAAACTTGTGTAGTGAAATGTCGCTTATTATCCTAAATTTATTGCTTCTGATTATATTATCTGTACAGGCAAAGTAACTTTCCTCTTGCTTTTTATATCACTGGAATTTGTCATTGACAAAAGCAATAATACAAGCAACAGAAACCTATGGTAGGTTCAGTGTTGCCAGCTCTCATGGGTTTTTTGGCTAAAGTTAGAGCCAGTCTGAAATCACGAGAGAAGCAAAATCTTCTTGACATTCCAACCATGCCTGAGATGAACCTTTTTTGATCGGCTCCTTCCTCCACTTGCCTGCCTCCTAAGAAAGGGCATCTCATCAGGACAGCTGCCAGAAGTAGGTGGAGTTGTCTTCCTTTCTCCTCAGACTCTGGTACTATTCCAATAGAAACTGATGTGGGATTATTTTAGAGGCTGAGGGGACAAATTAATGTTTGGGTGAAGAAAGTTAGATATCAGAGCTTCTGCACTCTCAGCCAACAGCACGTTATTCAAAATTTGTGGGGTGAGCAACCCTGAATTTCATATATATTCATTGGAGTCAGGAAGGGGAGCTAAAAAATCAAGAGAGACCAAAAAGAACAATACAGTAAAATGTCTGTTATCCGGCATGAGTGGGGAATGCTGGGTAACAGTATGTAAAAATTCCAGATCTCTACAAATACCTATGGCGGGGCTTGCATGTGGCAGCAGCAGCAGTGCAGGGTGGTTGCACATGACTTGCATGCGGAGGGAGTGGCGTCATGGGGTGGTGGATAGTGGCAGCAGTGAGGTGTGGTTGCATGAGGCTTGCACGCAGCAGGAGAGGTGGCAGCACAGGGTGGTGGATGGTGGTGGCGCAGTATCAGTTAATAGAGTATTCTGGCTAGTAGAATGCTGGATAACATGGATTTTACTCTATAATCTTTCACAAAACAAAGCAACCCTACACCAACAAAAATCCCACAACAGCAACCATGATTCTTGGCCACACTTGTATAACTCAAGCTTTTTTGAAACCTTGGGGTTGACATTACTGTGAATTGGGGACCACAGACTCCAAAAAGCCTATGAGTGCTCAGGGTACATGTGTGGGCAATTTTGTAATAGTCAAGTTGCTCAGTTCTTCTCCCATTCTAGTCAGTAGATACAGTCCCATTCCTCTTATGATGCAGGCTCTGTCCTTTTACCTATGTAAGGCAGAATCCCTCCATGAGGAATGCCACTTGAAGCAGTGCTTTCTACAGCTGTACTACAAATGCAGTATGTCTACATGTTTATCATTAATTGGTGTGTAGGAGGGCAAGTTTGCAGTCATGTTGTTGCCTAGTACTTTCAGCCACCATGCTGGGGCCCACCTGTAGTGGGACACATGTGGCTTCCTTATGACTTTCTTCTGCATTGATATGCTGAGAAAAGAAAGAAACTTGCTCTTTCCTCTCCTTACCCCAATCTAAAATAATTCAGGTGGACTGAGAGAGCCATAATTTGACTTATTTGCAATATTCAATTCTTTTTACAAAATTGTTCTAAACTTGAAGGGAAGCAAATAACTTCTCCTTTAGGAGAAAGAAGAAGTTAATAATAAAAGTCAAGGATGAAGCATTTGATAAATACCTTGATTTAAATGCTGGATCAATAATGTGAATGCATGTTTGAGTATATTTCATGGTTTTTTGTGATGGTATCTTAACATTTTAACATTCTATTCACATTTTATAAAGATGATGGTTTCTCTCTCGGGAAGGCCGTTATTTTGTGGTTAAATATATGTGTGCTTCTGCTTGTTCTTTCTTCTCTGAATCTCTCAGTGTATTTTGACATTTTCTGGCCCTACCATATACAGTAATTCATTTTTCATTTTGTTTTATCCATGATTGTTCAGTGATTCCTGCCCTTTCTACTAACACCTTTTATTGTGGTGCCTTGCACCTGTTACTTACTATTAATGACTACTTCCTTCTTTTTCTGATCAGCAATAAAGCATTAATGCAGGTGAAATATTAGAATAGCAACAAGATAGCATCCTCAAATTCCAATATATAAACATATATTGGTGTACCAATTATTGTAAACTTGCATTTAATTGAATATAATGTGGTTGCTAGGCAAAGGGAAGATGTTAAGGTTATGCAAAGTCAGAACACAATGTTTAATTATTTCATTTTTCAAATGCATCTCCTAACACATTGCAAATAATGAACTTATACTTGGTACATTCAAAATCTTCTGTCATGATGAATTTAAATTAAAATAGGGTAAAATGTCCCCAGTGCTATTTGAAATGCTTGAATTTTGAACATTTTTACATTTTTATGGCAGATTTTAATTGTATTAGACTTTTCATTTTAAAAAAGAGATTCTAATGAAATGAAATGGATTATTAAAAAGCCTTGTAGCCATGTTTCTGTTTTCATGAAGTGCCTCTAAATTAGAAGTTTTAGGTACATGAAATTGGTAAAATGAAATAGAGAGAAATTTCATAATCTCCAATATCATGTAAACCTAATCAGAATGTTTCTTTTTTCGTACAGTTCTCTAGTACATTAAAATACCATAATTTTATAAAAGAATCCTAAACATATGATTTGTGGAAGATACAGAAATATTTTTTGCCTCAGTTTAACTACTCCCTGGATAATAACACTGTAACCAAAGTATTGCTTTCTCTCTTAGGACTTGACTGCATTTGAAATTTGCTGTGTGTTAAATGTGTTATTTTGTTTTTAAAGTGCATTTTAAAATGTCTATAAACAAAAAAAAATGTTCTGGTGAATGCGCTGAGATTTTAATGTACATTATTAAATTCATTTTGGAAGCAGATTTATTGACATACCGGATGTGTTTTGTTTACCCACAACAGAATAGAAACGGATGCACCATCATCAGAAGTCAACTGTTGCACATCTACCAAGTCTTCCTCCAATTATCCTTTCCTCCTCTGCTGTCTAACTGGGTTGCCAGTCTGTTTCCTAATATGTTCTCTACTCCTCCAAGGTTATCTGGACCAGATGCAATCTCACTGATGGAGTGCTAGTGTGTAAACAAATGTCTTCCTCTGCTAATCCAACCTCAGCTAAATCCATTCCCTGTATAAATGAATAGCCATGCCTTGTTCTTCAGTGTGGCTTGAGGTCCTGTACTTCATTGCCTTTGTGGGAAGCCAAACATTCATGGACTCATCTAAATTCTGTCCACTGCAATGTGTAGGTATACAAGCAGCTCTCTGAAAAATGTGAGGAGGGAGGCTCAACTGGAACCGAAGCAGGAACCACAATGAAGGAAGGAAGCTCTGGCTGAGTTATAGACAATGGTTGGTTTTCTGGAGTCCTGCACTGTCTGCAGTTAAAGGGAGAAAATTAACTATATGATTACTAGAGACCATGCCACCGAACCACCACATTTTGCAGATATGATCATGGCTGCACAAAGCAACTTAGATGGAGGCTGGAGATAGATTGATCCTGAAATCAAGGACGATTGATCCAATGAATCCTAAAGCAAAAGCCATCCTAAAGATCCAGAAGCCCACAAATCACAGCCAGAAAGTCCACATGAATCACAAATAGAGACCCAAATGTGGAAGGAAACAATTTCTGGTAAGTATTGTGTTAAGTCTTATTATACAATTTTACAAAAAAGATTTAAACGTATTAGAGCTAGGTACTGCTTTATAGCTGCCATGTTAGTCAAGGCTTCCACTCCATTTTGCCTTTTAATACCCAGTACATTCATTTAGCCGTTCTCTGCTTCCTGGATATTTCATGCCCCACCATTTCTCAAAATGATGGCCACATTAGATAGCGTATAAACAATCCCTATTTTAAAGTTATTTATGCCAACATACAACCATTGCTTTGGCTTTCTGTGTTCTGTCCCAACCCCCATTATACTTTATGGGGCCACATTATAAGCATTTTTGGTGTGGCCTGTCACATTCTGACAAATCTGTAATTTCTGCAAAATAGCTTGTCATATTTTTGTTACAACAGCAGCAGTTTATGTTATGATTTAGTATCAGAAACGTAGATCTACATCATCCATGCCCACTTACTCTCAGAGTTAGTCTACACTTGAATTCTACCAGTGCAATTATCTTGTTTAGGGATGTAATTTATTTACTTTTTTCAAACTAGTTATAGTGATAAGAATCCTACTATGGACAGTTATAGTGGTGTACTAGTATGGTTATTCCCCATCCCCAATGGAAATAACTATACTGCTATAAGGCATCTTTATGGGGAATAGTAGCAGACCAATTAAGGCATTTTGCCAAGGGTCCAGAAGGATGAATTTAAGTCTCAAGCTGAACTCCTGCATTGACCCAGCAATGAGTGGCTACATAATGAACAGGCTGATGAACCAAAGGCAGCTGAATGCAATGTTGGACATATCACTCTTGAGTGCTGTTGGCAAGATACTGAAGGATCTTAACCTTGCTAGTCTGATGAGCTATGTAGGCTCAGCATGGACCCTGGGCTTGGAAAGCACTTGTATACTGGTATAACTGCCTCCCTACTATTGCAACCAGTGTAGTTCAAGCACAACTTTCTAGTGCAGATAAGCCATTATGGAGCTACATCAATGTAGAAAGACCAATTTACCAGTGTCTTATGAAAACACTGGCAGACCAGGTTCATTGGATCAATCCAATATCTTATATCAAACCAGCTCAAATAGTTGAAAAAATTATTCTTAGCAAGCTTTTGGGCACAAATACCCTTCATCAGGCTGTAGAAGTATCTGCAGATGGTCCGTGCTCTTCCTGGATATAGTGGTAAAGCAGCCAGAGACCGGTACATATGCAAAAAAGCCAGTCAGTGAAAATATAACTTGAGGTGGTCAGTAGGTGAGAGAGAGGTGGGTGGGGAAGAAGGGGGAATTAATGTAGCTGTAGCCAAAGGATGGGAGACAGGAGGTGGGTAGGCAATGAGAATAGCTGATAAAAAGTGGAGGGATTACCTGGAACATAGGAAGTTTGCTTCTGGTGATGGCTTGGTGAGGTTCGGTGCTTGGATAGAATGGGTGGTTCTGGGAAAACCTCTTTGAGAACTGGGTCTCCTTCTAGCATGGTTGCAATTGTTTGAGGAATTTCTGTATAGGTTCCAGGGAGGGATGATATGTCATAACCAGTGGTGTATGATTCATAGTGGGTTTTCTTCTGTATTGCTGCAATTCTTCATGTGGTATCCAGGTGAAAACATTTGCGCAAAGATAATGGCAGCCCCTAGCACTATCAATCCATCACTGATTCTGTTTCAATTAAAAACATAGAAATGCAAATCTGTCCTATAATTTGCTTAATTAAAAAACTAAACCATTCAATATGAGTAAATAGATTCCCTTATACCTCTTACTCTATTCCATTATCATCATCATCATCTACTGTACTTCATAATTAATTTTCCATTCTGTTTGGTGTGCAATCTCATACTGAATGCATCTCATATTTCCATCCTGGAGCACTGGCCATTTAATGTTAAAGATATTATGGATATTCTGTTATAACAGAATAAGTAACATCTGGACATGTTTTCTAAAACGGTTAGCAATGAACACAACGATAATGATACATCCAAAGCTTCTCTAAAAAGGTGGGGTTTTTTGGCAGTGTGGTTATATAGTAACTTTAATTCTTTTTGTTTGTTATTTATGTGTTTTTAAACTGAACTATACAGCATTAATCAGTCCACTCAAAGGGTTTTGTAAAATGTGTTTTTCATTCACATAGAATCAAAATGTTAAAAGATGACACCAGTCACATTAATTGTGTAGAATGATGGCTTGCTGAACTCTTATTCTAGTTCAGTCTAACATTTTCAGTAGTGTCAATAAAAAAGCAATTTCAGACTATTGGGTTGAGGTGCTTAGACTGATATTCCAGAGATGCCTGGTATAGGATACTTAAGTGACGTAGGCACTCATTGATATTCTGAAAGAGATAAGTGTCTTGAGCTCCTTTTCAAAATCCTAGTCAAAGGTGTGTCTCATCAATTGAGTTAATTTAGGATCAAAATGTACATACACATAACAAATTCATTCATAGTATGTGTCTTCATTTACTTTGAATGAAAGAAGCCAAGTCTAACACTTAGCTTGATGACATTTCTCAGTTTGTCTGTAAGACAATAACTTTGAAATGCCATGTTCCAGTAATTCCAAAATTTCAGGGAATACTCTGTGCACCAATAAGCACACTCCTGCTGACTTTGGGCAGTCTGAAACATTGGAAAAGCATGAGTTGGAGGAAAACCAATACCTCAATATGGTCTAATGCTGCAGGCAAAAGAATCACTGCCACCCTTTGTGGCTACCTACAGATATCAAAGACAACTGCTTGACTGGCTCTGTGACTGAAGCTTGGATTCTAAGAGAGATTAAGACAGAAGGGGAGGAGAGTGGCAGGAATGGGGACATAAAGTTGTGGGAATCACAAGACACTGGGAAGCAAAACAGCCAGGGACCCAAAGAAGACTAGGGGTGAGTAGTGATAGTGGTAAGCAGTAAGGCTGTGTGAAGCTTCAGTACCTGATTCAAATCGGAGGAGATTCGGCTCAGTTTGGTGGCCAAATCTCCAAATCTGAATCAATCAGGAGACCCATTAAAAGCTCCAAATTGAATTGGAAGCCTCTGAATTGATTTCAGAAATATTTGGCACCGATTTGGAGATTTGGCTATAGACTAAACAAGCATCAGTCTTCGAGGACACTGGACACCGCTCCCTCCAGCTGGTAAGTCTGTTGTGGTGGGCAGAGGTGGGAGGGAAGGGGCTTGGGGGGGGAAGATAAATGCCCCCACAGTGAGGGAGCGATTGGAGCTGGGACATGGGCTGGGGCAAGCACCGCCCAGGGTGGGGATGGGGTGGCTTGTCTAGGAGCTGCCCATGTGGTGGCTTGTCCAGTGGCTCTTGCCACTGCTCCTGCCACTGATCTAGGAGGGCATAGGGCAGGGGCATCTGGCCTAGAATCTGTGCAGAGTGGGCAGCAGTGTAAGGACTATGGGGGAGATGCAAAAGAAGAACAGATGAGAGATGAGAAGTGAGAATGGGAGCAGGGGAACATAGACAGTTCCTGCCATGGCAAGATGGATTTGCAAAGTGTATCTTGTTAGAGACAGAGAAGCTGGGATGTTTGAAGTGTACACCCATTTTTGTGCTCTCATATATAACTGGCACATGCAGTGTTACAGTGTTCTTATATGAATAGGGTAGTTGTACCTAGAGCCTCTGCCAAGCTCTCCTGAGATGGTAGCTGCCTAAGAATTAGAAGGCATATTAAATTAGCTGAAACTAGGTATTGAGGAGATGCATTGCTCAATGCGTTTGACAAAGATTGGAATGTGAAGCAAGGGTCATGCATGCTGATAACAGTGTAACCCAGGTGGTACTCCCAAGAGGCACACCCTCTCCAATTGAAGGGATCAAAGCAGGTACACAAGTGCTGTGGGAGGTGTAGGGACTCTGCTCCCCCTATAGAGCAGAGCCAGACCACTAATGGGGACTTAAACATATACCTTTTAATGAGAGAACAATACTGGGAACAACCAGTATAAACCAGGGGGTAAAGGAGACACTACAATGTCCCAAGAGGGCAGGATTCAACAAAGGTTAGACACTTACAATCATAGACATATTCATCCAGCTGACAAAAGACAGGGTTAACCAAAGTATAAAACACAAACAGCAGAACAAACAATACTGGTTGGTGAAATATAGAAGGCACAAAATACAAAATGTCAAATGACAAGGAATATAGGGCCTAGGTACCTGGAGGGGAAGAAAACACAGTGGCCCCTTTCCACTGCAAGAAGAATTTCTCCCTGTTGGCTCACTTAGCCCAAGTCACCCCACCTGGGAATTGAACTCAGATCTCCCACATGGTAGGCAGAAACTCTACCACACAGCCTCCACTGCTGGTATTGCTCCAAGCTGCTAGGGGTCTTGACCTTCCTGGAGCCCTGGCCTCACGTTGAGCTGCCTCGCCTCTTATTGGAGGAGCTGGAAGCAGAGCTGAGAACCTTTCAGGTCACTGCTCAGATCCTTGCTGGAGCTGGGGAGCCTCTCCTGCTGGCCACAGCCTCTTGTAGGCAATCCTGGAGCCCAGCGGGGAGCCTCTCCTGCCAGCTGCAGGCCGTGCTGCTGAGGGTCCAACAGCTGCCTGCAGGTCCCACTCCTTCAGGCTCTTCTGGGGCACCTGCTCCCACCCCACTGGCCCAGCTCTTGCCAGATCATTGAATCTCTTTCCTTGTGGTCTCTCGCTGGTCTCTCCTGAGTCAGCCACGCTGCCCCTTTTATCCCCTTCCAGGTGACCCAAGGGGCCAATCAGGGGGCACGGAGGGTGAGTCTCTAGGGCCTGATTGGTGAGGAAAGGGAATCCCAAGTCCTCCAATCATCTTTTGCCCTTTCAAAACCCCTGGGCTAAGTCACTGCCAGCTAGCCCATCACAACAAGAACAGTGTTAACATTTTGTACAGCTGATCTTTCCCAAAGCAAGTGTTGACCCATGCTGTCTGGCTTCTCCTTAATTCTTAAATTCACCTTAATTCTCCATGGAAACTCTTCCTTCAACCCCAACAGACCTGAATTCACACATTGCTTATATAAAGACAATATATAATATAATGTAAATATATGTGCACACTATCTATCTATCTAAAATTACAAAAAGGAATAGGTAAATGAATTAGCCAAACAGTTAAAGATTTACTCTATTTTAAAATGAAAAAATCACTTATGTACTCATCCTTCTGACCATTTTGAATTGTGTTAGTTAAGTACAATTGTACAAAGTTTTCATGATAAGTCCTTAAAACAGGTTAGATTTATCTTTTTATTACAAACCTAAAACTTGGGCCCAGTTTTCTGAATGGCTTCCCCAAAATAGGGGAAGTTTAGCATAGCAAGGGCTGGGAAGTGGACCCTGCTAGACCCCTATGGGAGGGGCTATGCCAGGCAAAAATGCACCCGGTGGGATGCAGAAGAGCCCACAGGCTTGGGGCAGCTACTAATAGCAGAGCTAGAGCCTAGAAAAGGCTCAGAAGTTTATTTATTTTATTATATAACTCCATAATCCTAGGCTACAGAAACATTGCAGGGGAAAAGCTGATCCCCTGCACACCTGAGTTTAAATTAATCAAATCAGTGGGTCAACATGTGAGAATCAGTGAGGTTCCTGAGTGTGAACCTCTGGGACTAGCAAGCAAAGATTCCATCTCCCAGGGATCCACTGATCCCGGAGAGAAAGAAGATTACAGTAATCTGTGTTTAAACACAAGGCAGAGAGGCCCATCTACAGAACACAGTCATCAACCTCTCACAAAGTCCAGAGCCAGAGGGCCAGAGAGAACCTGAGAACCAGCAACTTGCACGTGGTGCCAGCAGAAAAAGACGATGCGTCACCCAAGTGGAAAGGGGCAGGGTGTAGGAGTGGTGGAGCCCTGCGGAAGACTGACCTTGTCTGTATGATCATCATCCAAAAGACCATCCATACTCCCAAAGAATAACTTGACATCAAAGATGTGGCAGGTGAGAGGGACAGAAGCTGAGATACAAGTCCCTGTGATTCCAACATGGTGAAGAGTAGTGGGTAAACCTGCCCCCTTGCAGTTAGTAATTTAGTTTCTCTTCTCAGAACTGAGAGTGGCATTAAGCACGTGCAAACACAGAAGCCAAAGAGTTGTCATAGACACTCCCTCCCGTAACTGAGGTTTGTCCAAGTCTAATCCTAAAAAGAATAATTTCCATTTATATATCCTGCATGTGTGAATCAAAAAGTCCTTTGGGTAAATATGATAATCCCCATTTTGCAGATGGGAAACAGACATGGAAAGATTACATGCCACTGAAGCTAATAATAGTTTGGATCAGGTGCAAACCAGTTTGCCAATAGTCTCATAAACCATTCAGTTGGAGAACAGAAAAGATAAGCCAGATCTCCTGATGCTGTACCTGCTCCAACCACTCGGCATGCCATAAATATTAGCTGTTTCATCACGTTGCTGCTTAAGCTGCACCTCTACACCTGCCAAGCTTCTCTAGTGCTGAGACCTTCCCAAAAAATAGTGTTTCCTAATTACAGAACTTCGGACAGGAATGAATGCAATTGTGTTGGTTCCTTGTCCAGTGTTATAGATCGTTGTTGCATATGGCTGCAATGAACCAGTAATGCTGAATGCATTCATGGTATTGTAACATTTTGACATAAGTCCAGAAAAAATCCACACCGGGGAAATGAATACTACTTTTTTCCAGCAGGGGTGTTTACTACAATAATGGAGAACATTCCCCATGCTAGTCTGTATCCTGTGTAAGATAATGAATAATTCATACCCACACAAGAGCAAACTGGGGCTAGCTCTGATACACATCTGCATCAGAGAAAAGTCAAAGACTTAAAATCTGGGTAAGAAAAAAAAAAAAAAAAAAGCTGATAATTCCTAGGTTACTAAAGCCAAATATTTGCATTTGTTACAGTACATTTGTCAAGGCATGTACATTCTGTAATTTGTCTTATGGTGTAATGCATTGAAAACATTCAGGGCCTGTAAATCTTTGTAAGCAGCTGTTAATAGAAAAACCCTGATGGGAGAGCCGAAGAAGCAGCATGCAGGGAGTGTTCCCCATCTGGAAAGTGTCCCCAGGGCAGAGATTGGTCTTTTCATGGAGAGTCCCAGGAACCCCAGCAGTGGTCACCATAGGTCTGTGACAGCAGTGTGGGGCTCCCACCACAGAGACTCCAGCCCCACATCCCCAGAACTACTCTTCTCCCTCCAATGAAGAAGTCATTAGGGCTGAAGTGCTAGCTATCCACCCAGCTTTCCTTCCCTTCCACCCCTCATGGCAGGGGTAGGTGGAGAACAGAACACTGTGGATTCTGGAAGAGCTATGGTGCCACTTTCTCCAGCCAGATACAAACAAGAAGTGAAACACTCCAAAATAACACTTCCCTTTAGAGGCTCTATTTTGGAGTGCTTCACTCATTCTTAGAATGTTTCAAAGGGCTTTTTTGCATGCACGTTGGCCCTTTGAAATGTTTCAAAGGCATCTGAAATGTTTTAATTGTTATATCTGTCTACCCCCTATATTGTCTTAATGGTGGAATAACAATATCATATGGGAAAACATAATTCTGAGTAACAGTTTATTAAATGATGGCAATATTGGCAAAGGAAAAATATTAAAAATTTGACAATATGTTCAAAATTGGACAATAGAGTAGGCAGTAGAGTAGAAAAGAAACAATAGTTATCTGGAGAAAAGTTTTGTACAGTGTAGAGAGAAACAACTTGCTCTACAAACTTCTCATGGGAAAAGTCAGATCAGTGGTGTCTTTCCTTTTATCTATGCTCTGCTAGTAGAAAAAATGAGAGAAGTAGCATTATCTGTTAGTTGGGATTGTAAATGTTGGTATTGGATGGCAAAATCTCCTGGGTTCTTTTATTTAGCTTTAATTATTTATTTAAAGGAAAAAAATGGTCTTGTGGCTGAAGGACAGAGAACCAGACGTTTAAAGATATTTAGTATCTGAAGATGCAGATGGGTGCCTACTGAGATTTTTCGGAAGGACAAGAGTTAAGTCTTGCTTCACTTGACCTGCCTAACTGGTACACATGCAGCTGTGCTACCAGTTTTCGGCACTTACACACAGTTTAGTGTTTAGCTCTGGTCATGTGAGCGTGCATGCATCCAATGAACATGCTCTTTAAAGCTGTGCTCTGTTTTGGCGGGTACACAGCAAAGACTGGGCAAATCCTGAAGTTGAAACTAGGCAAAAATCCATGATGAAGAAGAGGGAAAAAGGAAACTTAGAAGGGTCCTCCCATATTTTAGCCCAATAGCCTTGCAATTAGGGCACTAGACCAAGGAGTGGCAAGCACTATCTAGCTCATCTAGCTTACTAGGAACCCATTGCTGCTATGGGTAAATCAGGTATTATGTCCTCAGCTGTTTGTAATGGGCAGTGATTTCTTATTAATGCTTTGTTCAGTGATTTAAGATCAATGCAGATGCTCCATTTGCCTGAAGACTTTCTCACCATGACTTAGCTTCTGATGTACTCTGTGCTGGTTTCTGTGAATGTAATTGACTACTTTCTGGGCTCTGCCAATGCTCTCAGTCTGTTCAACAGTCTCTTTAGCTGGTTGGAGTTTGCATGTTGCCCTCTAGGTATCCATGAAATATGTCTTTGCATTCTGCTATAATCCTGGACATAGTCTATGCTGACTGCTGTACTACTCTTTCATGTTCAGAATATTCTGCAAACAGATTCACAGTTTCCACTGCCTTGTTACCCTGCAGAGGGCTGAATTCTTATGCATCAACATCTATAAGACTCGAGCAGTAACATCTATTGAGCCATGGATTTCTTATTGACAGCCAGCATTTGTCTGCCTGCCTCCAAATGATTTTATTGTACACAATCAGGCATTAGTACTCTCTCTCTACTCTAAAATTGAAATGTTCAAGATTGCTTCTGGGATTATACTGAAGCTAGTTCTGCAATTCAGCTGGAATCAAAATAGCAGTTGATCTACAAGCACAATGGCAAACAGGATGGTTGACTGGCTGGCGGCTGTCTTTGTTAGCGTGCAAATATGTTGAGGGTTCTGGAGTTGCTTAGCTCACATTGCAGATACCAGCAGTGCAGTGAGCTTCTCCAGGGTGTGTGAGGGGGGAAGGTGATTATGCAGATCATTAGAGAACAGGGTTGGGGGTGAGAGAAGCAGACAAGATTCTTATGCATCCCTTCTCTCTGCACTCAAGTGGCAGCTGCTACTGCTGTAGCAGTGTGGGCTCAGGCTGCTGCTGCTGCTGGGGGACAGGCTTGCTGCCCAGCAGCAGCAACAGCCCTGTAGTGTGGGCTCCTCTGGTGCCCCATTCACTCTCCCTCCCCACCCAGATACACTGCTGAGTGCAGGGCTGTGCCTGCCACAGTAAAGATTCCATGGAGAGAGAAGCACCTTTCCTCTCATCTCCCTGCCCCCCGGGTACACTACTTGGGGAGGGGCTGCACCTTTCTGGCTCCTGTGACCAAGCATGGCAGAGCTATTTCTGCCATTGCAAAGATTCGGGGGGGTTCAATTCTGGCTTTCCTTTTAGCTACGTACAGATAGTCAAAAAGCCCGAGGCTGAATCAATTCAGTCTTTGCAGATTAGTTAAAGCTGCCAAGATTAAACTGAGAAATAACTGTACAGACATTCATTTTTTATTCAGAAAATGCACCCACATATCTGCAGTGCCTCAGGCCAGAAGCAGGGGGGTGCTAGAGAACTCCCCCCCCCCCCCGGGCACATAGCCAGCACAGGCTGTGTGTTCACTTCCTCTTCCTGTTGCCCCTGAGGTTTCTGGGATTTGCTTATCAATTCCTCTTTCCGTTTCCAAGTGCCTCTGGGTTTTGTAGTTCGCAGTTGCAGCCAGTAGTAAGTTTTTAGCAGGGCAGGGCAGCTCTGTACTCGAGGGAAGGGAAGTTTAACCTCCCTCCCTGGCCCTGAACTCCAGCCAGGGTTTTCCTGGGGTGGAATGGTGGGGGGAGGGGAGAGGAGGGGGAGTCCCTGCCCTCCCTCTGAATGCTTTTCTGCTAGAGTAGACAGCATAGCCCAGCCCACGGCTGGAAAGCATGCTGGGTGGCTGGGCGACCATGATTTAATTTGAAACAGAAGTGGGTCTGGGACATAAGTTTCATAAACAAGTTGATTCAAATCAGTTATTCCGATACTACATCCAACCAGGTTTATCTTAAACCAGTTTCAGCCATTTTGAAACTGGTTTATGTGCACTGAACTTCTGTTATGTTACATGTTTAAACCAGTTTCTGATCACTTAAAGGCTAGGGACAAAAGTTACACATAAATTAGTTTAAGACAGCACCCTGGGCTGGTGCCCCACTCACCACCACCCTAATTACACTGTGGGCAGATACCTTTTTATTTTGATGGCCTTTAGGACCTTAATCTGTGGTAGCTGGGACAAGAAGAAGCACACACCTCTTTCCCCCTTGCCATAAATTGGGCACATTTTCTTTCTGCCCTTTATTTTGTTTGCCATACTATATGCACTGATATTGTGACACTTGCATTCTTGGTCAGCTCAGGTCTGTTTTGGTTCCTGGGTTCCTGTTGCTGGAGCCTATGTATTTGTTCTTCACCAGTGGCTGTTATTGCTTTGGTCCTTTCCCTGGACAGTTCAGCTGTACTTGCTATTTAGAGTTGTTGGTTATAGCTGTGTTGGTCTAAGGACATTGGCAAACAAGGTTCTTTGGGTAGATGTGATATCTTTTATTAGACCAAGAAAAATAGATGGAAACAATGTTCTTTGCAAGCTTTCAGGCACAAACACCCTTCTTCAGGCAACAGACTCTCCCTATTGCTTGAAGAATGGTGTTTGTTCAAATCCCCACTGGTTGGGCTTGGACGCCGAAGAAGGTACACATGTCTGTCAGCACACATGAGCCCTCGGCTCCCCCCGACCACACTGAGCAGAGCAACGAACAAGGAGCCAACAGATGAATCAAGGCAAGCCAGGCATGACAGAGGGGAAGAGGGAGGAGGAGCCAGGCCAGCCAGGCTGGCTGTAGGGAATTGAGAAGGGGTTTTCCTCCCCTCTCATGGGAGTTCACACAGGGGAGAGAGCAGGAAGGGCCTGAGACTCCACACATCAGAGTCAGTAGCTTTGGACAGTCTCCAAAGTCTTTAGGTGAGTGCACATGAGGGAGTCTTAATGGGCATGGTGACTCAGAGTGTAGCCAGGGACCCTGTCCCACTGCTGCCTTCTGCCCGAGGCTCCTCTGAGGCTTCCACCCACATGGAGCCTTTGGGTGGGTCAGTGGCACCCGGGCTCCCTGCCTACAGGGGTTGCCTGGTAGGTCCTTGAGGACCCGGGGGGAGCAGGATGGCCGGGAGTCCCCCCACCTGTCCCACATGTGCCTGGATTGAGGACCTGGAGGGGCAGGTGAGGGAACTCCAGGCAGAGGTTAGCATGCTGTGTGGGATCAGAGCCATTGAGGATGAGATTGATGATGATTCCACTCTTTACAGGATCACTCAAATGGTGGGATGGCAACACAAAGGGGACCTGACACAGACAGATGGAAGACAGTCACCTCTAGTTCTAGATGATGCAGAATTAAACCTCGCATTGCTGGAACAACTCCTCCAGTGCAGCTGGGGAACCAATTTAGGGCCCTGGCATTGCTGGGAGTGAATGCAGCAACAGAGAGTGCAGCAACGGAGGCCACACCCACAACTACCACCAGTCAGGTTGTGAGGCAACAGAGAAACCATAGGAGAAGAAATCGGGTAATCATAGTAGGCAGCTCCCTGCTGAGAGGAACAGAGGGAGACATCTGCTGCCTGGATCCCACAGCATGGGAGGTCTGCTGTCTCCCTGGGGCACAGATCTGTGATGTCACAGAGAGGATCCCTAGGCTTGTCCAGCCCACAGATTACTACCCCATGCTTCTTATCCATGTGGGAACAAATGACACAGCCAGGAGCAATCCAGACCGCATCATGAGTGACTACAAGGCTCTGGGAGCTGGGTTTAAATGATTGAGGGCTCAGCTGGTCTTTTCCTCTGTGCTCCCTGTTTCAGGCCACAATCCAAGGAGGCAAGAATGCATTGATGAGGTGAACTAGCGTCTCCGACAGTGGTGCCCCAAAGAAGGCTTCATCTTCTATGACCGCGGTGCCCACTTCAAGGACAGAGGACTCCTGGGGAGAGACAACATCCACCTCACACAGAAAGGTAAGTCCCTTTTCTTGGCCAGGATGACTGATCTCTTAGGGCTTAAACTAAGAACACAAAGGAATGGAGAAATGCTACCTGGAGCCTACCGAGGGACCAGTATACATGTACGCTTCATCGACAATGAAACCAAGCAAGCCACTCTTATGGGAGCTTAGAAAACAGCTCCTCTTCAATGCAACAGGTGGCTAGTGACCTCAGTAGAAGGACTTAGGTGCCTGTACACCAATGCCAGAAGCATGGGGAAAAAGCAGGAGAAACTAGTCCTCCTGCTTTCTGCTGGGCACTATGATCTAGTAGGGATCATGGAGTCCTGGTGGGACTCCTCTCCTGACTGGAGCCTAGCCATAAAGGGCTACATCCTTCACAGAAGGGATTGGATAGGGAAGAGATGTGGGGGTGTTGCCCTCTATGTGAAGGAGCAATACATCTCCCCACAGGCCAATGTTAGCCCCAAAGAAGAACAGTTTGAAACCCTTTGAGTCAAGCTCTGAGGGAGGCACGGTGAAAGAGACCTGACTTATATGTATACTACAGGATGACTAACCAAGGGGAGGAACTTAATCTAGCATTTGCCCATGAACTAATGGAGGCCGCACGTGCACAGGACATGGTTGTCATGGGTGACTTTAACTACTTAGACATCTCCTGGGAGGAATGCTCAGCCAGCTCAGATTGATCATGATCCTTCACAACTGGCACCGAAGAGCTTTTTTGACTCAGAAGGTGCACAGGCCAGCTAGAGGCAATGCAGTTCTTGACTGGTCATGGCCAAAGGGGATGACTTGGTGACCAACTTAAACATAGAGGGCACTCTAGGCGATAGTGACCATTAAGTCATTATGTTCTCAGTCTGTCACAAGGCTGACAAAACAGATACCAAGCTCAAAGTCTTAGACTTCAAAAACGCAAATGTTAATAAGCTCTGGTCACTAGTAGAGAATGCCCTCAGAGACCAAGGACCACAGGTAAAGGGAGCACAAGAAGAATAGTTGTTCCTTAAGGATACAATCCTTAAGGCTTAGAGAAAATCCATTCACTTATGGAGAAAAAAGTAGCAGAAGGGTAAAAAAAAAAAAACCTCTTGGCTAAGCAGGATAGGTGCAGTCCTCCTACAGAAAAAGAAAGAGGTGTACAAACAATGGAAGCTTGGGACAGCCTCTAAGGAAGACTACTTGACAATGGCCTGCACTTGTAGAAAACAGATTAGGCAAGCTAAGGCAGAAACCTAACTAAAACTAGCTACAAGAATTAAGGACAAGAAGAAGTCCTTTAGCTACATAAGGAGTAAAAGGAAAACTAATGGGAGTGTGGGGCTGCTGCTCAATGCCTTAGGATACCTGGTCACTAACACTCAGGAAAAAACAGAACACCTAAATGACTACTTTGCCTCAGTCTTTCACAAAACCAAGGGGAACAACATGCCAGGTATGGCACAGAATGAGCAGGGTGGGATTGACACTGTTCCCACCATTGCCATAGAACTGGTCAATTAAATAAATTAGATATATATAAATCAGCAGGACTGGATGAACTGCACCCAAGAGTGCTGCACCCAAGAGTGCTGCCAACATAATCGCAGAGCCCCTGGCAAAGGTCTCTGAAAAATCATGGGCCTCTGGAGAAATACCAAAGGACTGGGAGAGGGCCAATGTTGTGCCCATCTTCAACAAGGGGAAGCGTGAAGACCCAGGAAGCTACAGGCCAATTAGCTTAACTTCTATTCCAGGGAAAATCCTAGAAACATTCATCAAAGAAGCTATATGTGACAAACTTGCAGAAGGCATGATACTGAATGGCAGGCAGCATGGCTTTGTCACAGGCAGGTCTTGTCTGACCAATTGCATTTCTTTCTATGATCAGGTGACTTGTCACCTGGATGAGAGAAAAGCGGTTGACATCATATACCTCAACTTCCAGAAAGGCTTTGACCTGGTATCCCATGAGGTACTGATCAGAAAACTGGAAGATATTGGGTTCAACTGCAGGACCACCAAGTGGGTGCAAAACTGGTTGTGGGGTAGGACACAAAGAGGCCAAGTGAATGGATCGGTGTTGTCCTGGCGAGATGTGGCCAGCGGTGTACCCCAGGAGTTGGTACTTGGCCCAGTACTGTTCAATATCTTTATCAGCGACCTGGATGAGGGGGTGAAAAGTCCATTGGCCAAGTTCATGGATGACACCAAGATATGGGGTTGTCCGGATACACCCACAGATGGGCTGCAGATACAAGCAGACCTAAACAGGCTGGCATGTTGGGCAGAACGGAACTAGATGAGGTTCAATATTAGAGAAGGGCAAAATGCTGCATCTGAGAAGGAAGAGCCCCCAGCTCACCTACAGGCTGGGCATCGCTAACCTGACCACCACTACAAATGAAAGCGATCTGGGGGTAACAATAGACCCCAGCATGAATGAGCCAGCAATGCGACACAGTAGCCACTAGGACCAATAAAACTCTGGCATGCATCAATCGATGTATCTCCAGTAAATCCAAATGAGTGATTCTCCCACTTTATTCAACATTGGTGTAGCCGCAGCTGGAATATTGCATCTAGCTCTGGGCACTGAACAAGGGTGTGCTAAAGCTCAAGAGGGCCCAGAGAAGGGCCACCCATATGATCAGGAAGTTGCATGGCAAGCCATATGAGGAGAGGCTGAGGGATCTTGGACTCTTCAGCCTAAAGAAAAGAAGGCTGAGAGGGGACCTGATTGCAGCTTACTGCTATATCAGAGGTGTACATCAGGGGCTCGGTGAACAACTGTTTACTGCTCACCAGGGTGCCCTGGGGGAAAACTAGAAACAATGACCACAAACTCATGGAAGATAGTTTCAGGCTGCACATTAGGAAAAACTTCTTTACAACTAGGGTGTCCAGATTATGGAACAAGCTTCCCCCAGAGGTGGTGCAATCATCTACCCTAGAGATCTTTAAGAGAAGACTGGATGGTCACCTGGCTGGGGTCATCTGACCCCAGATGTCTTTCCTGCTCATGCAGGGGGCTGGACCTGTTGATCCTTTGGGGTCCTTTCCAGCAGTATGATTTTGTGATTGTGCCAGAAAGCTTGCAGAGAACAATTTTCCCAACAGTTTAGTTGATCTAATAAAATATATCACATTTACCCAAAGAACCTTGTCTACAGTGTTATTTAGAAACATTTGTCTGGTTCAGATCTGTTTCTAAGTGCAGTTTTATTTGCTTTTTAATTTTGCTTCCTGCCTTGCTGTGGGTTTCTCATGACAGGCTGCTGTCATCCTGTTTCACATTCTGTATGCTGAGTAATAAAATGAGAAAACTGTTTGCTAAGCTGAACTCAGTCTTCATTAAGAGATGCTGCAACTGTAGCTAGCATTTTAGCTACCTGCGGGTAAACTGATATCATAATACTTCTTGGAAACTCCTCACACTTGCAACCTGTGCTCCTTCCTCCATGTTCATTGTGAGTGATTACAATACCACTTTTATGTTTACAGTTGACATTAAGTAATTATGCTTATTGCCCTTTATAGTTCTTGAGATAACTGAAAGTGAGTTGGAAGATATATTTGCAGTTCAAGAGCATAGACTTCAGAACTAAGGTTTTATGGTTGACTTTCTCATTCATAACAGATATCATTGCAATAAGTAAGGTTGAAGCCTATGAAAATGTGATATAAAAATGGCATAATAGAAGGCTAAATTGTATAGGCAAATCCTTTCTCAAGCTGTATCAAACATTCCACAAAGAATGCCTGTATTGGAAGAAAGGAACCAAACAGGGGCAACTTATGCTCTAAAAAACATTGTACAGGGGATATTTCCATAAATCATGCTAATTATTTTACAGAAATACCTGTAAATCATTGTAATTATAATTGTATTTATGGAGAAGTCACCATATGCAGAAGGAACATGTAATACCCTTACAGTATATGGAGTATAATTTGCATTCATTTTACGCAGTTTCTGAATCCCCTTCTCTAATTGCAATTACCATAGATTCTATTGCATTTTCTGTTACAGGCTAGAGCATGGAGAATCCTCAATGGCTACAAAATTAGAAACCATTTCCCTTTGTTTGCTAGGCTATGTGACCTTGACACCAAAATCTTGACACCAATCTAGTTGGTCTAATAAAAGATATCACCTCTACCACACTGACTGCTTTTGACACCAGCAGGGACATTAATAGTACAGACTAAAGTTTGCCTGTGTTGTCTTTAGTTCAGTTAATTTAGAAAAGAAATTATTTCTCTTCAAGTTAGCTTTCTCATTCAGACTGGCTAACACCCCCAATCTGACATTATATTTACCTCACATGCTCCTTTTAAGTATTAAAAGTGCATTTTGACAAGTTTTTTACACATGGAATTATTGATGGCCTACTAATTACACTCAGAAGCTGACAGCATGCAACTAGTAAAGCTGATTAACTAGTAAAGATTACCCTTCTTTCTATTCAAAATGATAATCAGCCTTCAAAATTAATATTATGATAGTTGTTTAGGAAGCATTGTTAATCTGGCTGGTGTTTATTCAGTTTCACAATGAGATTATTTGCAAATTCCCAGGGGCAGAACATTAATAATTATTTGTCATTTTTGGAAGAGGATCTTTTTATTTTTTTATTAATTTGCATTCCTTAATAGTGATTTTGGCTTCAGTGATGGAATTTCTTAACTACCCTGTGTGTTTTGTCTGATTTAATTTTTTTCAGCGTGTTTGTATTCTGTTTGTTATAGAAGATGGCAGCACATCAAGATTTTCAACTCCTATTAACAATTTGAAAATCAAATGGAGATTAATCCAGTGTAAATTTCATTCTGTTACTGATACCTCTAGAGCTTCTTTGGAGCTCTGTGAGGAGGGAGGAAAGGATGTTTACACTAAAAACATGAAAAGTGAAAAATTTGGCAAATAGCTCCCATTCCAGATTTTTCATGTGGTAAAATCTGTTTTGTTTTATTTTTTCCCTTGCCAACACCTCCTCATCAGTTCTTATCCCCGCATCCTCTTTCTTTGTCCAGGGAATTTTTAGCCTTGACAAATGCAATCTTACTTGGCCCATATCCATCCAGAGTGTTGTACAGGTCACTTTCTGTATTTTTTTTTTTAATGTATCCCCCTCTCTTTGCATCTGTCCTCCTTCTCTGTTACATCAAATGGAAGCTATTTTTCTTCTTTATTATCAAGGCTTTTCATGAACTATCTCCATCCTACCAATCATTTAATTCAATATGGAGAAGTGGATACCCATCTGCCCAATCAGCCTGTGATTCTAGCTGCCATTATCCATTTGTTCAGATATGAAGCAAGCACATTTCTGATTCCTCCCAGGCTTCCTCTTATACCTGTAAGGGGCTTCCTATAAAATCCCCTGGAGATACCGGATTTGTACTCCTTCAGCTCCCTCCTTGAAAATCTCCTGTGTACCTTGATGCCCATAAAAAACTTGACAATGGCTGAGCTACTGATATGCTAAGACATGTTAATAGTAGTGTCTCATTATCTCCTTATATTATGCCTTCCATCTGTATCTTGCTTCATGCTTAGATTGTAGACTCTTTGGGCAAGTCACTGTGGGTCCATGACTGATCCATGACTAGGTCTCCTTGGTAACATAGTAATACTAACAGGCATGTCTATATGTGCATTAATGCGCTTTAGTTAATGAACATTAAATCTAGTACCTTTGTGCACTTTTACACGTGTTCCATGGGTGGGGGAGGGGGGTGCTTTAATTAGAGCTCTTGGAGCCACTCTAAATAAAGTGCCACTGTGCCTCATCCCTGAACTTAAAAATGGTTGTGGGGGTGCCTGAACTAAAGGTCATTCTACTAGATTTAGTTCAAGAACTTCCACTGCCATTTTTAAGAGTGGGGGTGCTGATACCCAAGATGCAATTGCCACACTCCAGCAGATTCAATTAATCAAGTCTGCTTAGATGTGCTGGAATTCCAGTGCGTCGGAGCAGCCTCCGCACTCGTATATAGGCGCCCTGCATTATGAGGTACTAGGAGAATGTGCACTGTCCTGTCTTAATGTGCATTAACTAAAGAGCACTTTTTTTAGTGATGCTTTTAATGCACATTAAAATAGGCTAATGCACATTTAAGAACATGTGTAGATTTACCCACCGACAATAGATTTAATCCAGAAAAGACTTTATTCATTTTTAGAAATTTCAAGTTGACAGTGTCATCACGCCAGGTTGTTGAGCAACCAGGGATGAGAATGATGTTACTTTTGACTTGTGTTTAATTCATTTAAATGTATTGTCAGGAAGTAGTCTGAGTGAAAAGGGGAGGGGGGAGGATTTCTTTGAAACCAGTTTTACTTATAATTAGCTCCTTATTTGTTCCTGCAATTTAATTCAGTCTTTCTTAATGAAGACTGCCGTCACCTCTCTCTACTTTGCCTCAGGATGTATACTTTCACCCCAAATACAGCAAAGAACATTTTCCCTTCATAAGATTTCTACAACTCTGCTAGGCTCTCATGGAAGCTAGAGACAGAGAAGTCAGTTTTGTCTATTTATTATCAAGGCTGTCAAACTTCCCCAGGAGGCTGTACCATGCCAGCCATATGCTATAGGGGCAGGCCCCCACCAGGATCCTTTCCCCTGCTGCACAGGCAGTGCCAATGTACCTCATGGCTGTGGGAGAGCCTGCTACAGGGACCTGAGGGCTAAATGCAGGTCCCTAATGGACCACATGCAGCTTGCGAGCCATCCATTGGACAGCCTTGATCTAAACTATATTGCCTTGTATAACCAAGCAAATGTCAGAAAAGAAAATGATGAAAACTTTTCAGAAGAATTTTGGCCTCCTCTATTTATTATTAATCAGATGAGTGAAGGAGCAAATTCCCACTTGTCAGCTGGCATGAGTTCACATCTAGTATAAAGCTTAGATTCCAAATTCTTGCTATCCTTATGTCATCTTAATAAAAGAAATGAAGAAAATTATTCTGACTCACAGCATATTGGTCTTACTCTAGACATTTACATCTGCTGATGTTTTTCCCACCCACTTGGGACAGGATGTGATCTTCAGTAATTGCTGAAGAACCAAGATGACTGTAGGTGTAACAGATGTGTTGTAGGTCTTTTCACTTACTTGTCAGTCTGTTGGTGAACATCCTAAGAAATATATACTTTGACCTGGCATTAAGTAATCCCATATGCTGCAGTTTTCTCTAATTTACCTGAAGAATTTCAGAAATCTTAACTGGGAGGAGGAAATCAGAATGATAAGAATATGCCATAGTCAGTACTAGGCATGGGCAAATTCTTTTGGCCAGAATATTTTGACTGCCACAAGTTTTCACTTGTTTGTTTTGCTATATATTTATTAGGGATATGGCAGCTTTTCTTCTTGTTTCTTTTTTAAAAATATATTTTGATTTTTTTGGGCGGGGAGGAAGGAGCAGAGTTGTCTTTAACCCAATGTACACTGCAAAATTTGGATCATTTTATCTTTGTTTTTTAAAGCAAATTTGAAACCTAATAAAAATGTTGTGCCTAAAAATAATGAATACAAAATTTCAGAAAGGTGGCATGCACCAAACACCGTCTGAAATTCTTCCATTGATTTCAAAAGGTATTAGACTAGCTCTGTCCATCTGTTTACTGGAAGGGAATAAGTAACAGTATTGGTTATAAAATATTCACCCAAGAAATTTGTGTTAAAAAAATGTTTTGACCCAGTTGGTAGGATTTTGTTTTGGGGGATTTTGTTGTTTTGTTTTACAGAATAATGCAGATAGAAGACGAGCATTTAATTTACTAATTAGAAAAGCAGCTGTTTTAAACATTCTAGGAAAAAATGATGCTAGACTAACACAAGGATATTGAAGATGGCTGCTCCTTTAATGAAGTGTTTACAGAATCTCCTTAATCTTTGTCCAAGTATCAAACTGTTTCATTACCATACAAATTGGGGATGCCTGAATAATAAAAGAACATAAGATATCTTCATTTCTCCTATGTAGCAGCTGCTCTTGATCTTAAAAATGAAATAATATTTCTATTATTACATCATCATACATGCCAGTATAGTAACACATTAAATGAAAATGTAGCACTATTACAGTGTCATATAGATGGCATACAGATGCTACTGTTATGCCACACAGTATTATAAAACTAACCATATAAAAGTAATATACAATAAAATTGCAACATAAAAGAATCATTTAAAAACAATTTCAAACTTTTAAAAACAGAATTTTCTACAATTTTTTTCATCATTTTAGTTTCATGGGAAATTTCAAAAGTGCATTTTCATTCTCATTGAAAATTCAATTACACCTTGAAATGTCAACATTTCCCACAAGATGGAAATTCTTTGTGCTGACCAGCTCTAGTTTTAGGTGATTAGGATTATGGCATATTCTTAAAGTTAAATGGGTTTTAGGAGTTTGAAGCACAGCAAAAGTTTGTTTTAGCAAACATATTCATTCCTTGTTATGGGACAATTAAAAAAAAGTCTAAAGCCATCATTATGCCTAAAGCACTGTACTGAAATGCACTATTATGCTTATTTTTTATATATATGATTCAAAAATTTACATGCCCAATTCTAACTGATCTAAGTAAAAAATAACATTTATTATTATTATTATGTACTATTTTCTATCTATCCTGAAACTTCAGTCAAGTTTCATTGCAAAATATCCTAATGGAGCTGTCCCTGTCTTACAGGAATAATATTAATTAAACTGGATCCAAGCATAAATAGCTGGAAACCAACAATATCAAAGCATAAAACACTACTTAATTTCTTTGTCCTGGATTTACTGGCTACATATCTCTTCTAGGTTGTGCTCTGACTGTAGTGCCTTCCAAAGCTGTATTGTATGCAGTGTCTGCATATCAATTGGACTGTACTAACAAGCTATGCAAAAGATAAGTAAGTTTGTGTCCATGAATCTCTATTTGAAGCAGCTTTATAGATTAACCTTGCTGAATTATGCATTGGGCATGGTAGAAAAGACTTACAACAATAACTTTGTCAAGGTTGTAGTGTGCTAGTAGCATCTAAGGTGTATAAATAAATTGTACTTTTGAAAGGGGTATCAAAGTACTTGGAAGCATAAGAAAAAAATGCATAAATATGTGTAAATTAGAGAGGTAGTATATATACATATATAGATTCATAGTAAAGTAGAGCTGGAGGGGAGCTGATGAGATCATCTGGTCCAACCCCCTGCTTGAGGCAGGATCATCCCTGATTAAACCATGCCCGCATATAATTTAAGCATAATATACACATTCTAGATATAATTAAGGTCTCCTTTTCATATGTAATATTAATTTCTAATCTTCATTAAAGTAAGATGATATTTTCCTGAGTCAGGGTAATTTTGTCAATTCCAGTAGTAAATGGAGCATGAAAGTCATAAAAGCGAGACACAACCTAGAGTCAGGTTCTGAATCTGTGTTATCATCACTTATTCAAGCTACAATTCATAACCACCAGAAACTGACAAGCAGGAAAAACACAGTGCGAATCAAGATGTTCAGTAGTCATCTGTTCACATTTTTAATTTGTGAATTTCATATGCAAATAGTTCCTTTGCCTCTGGTGTTGATGTAGCTGAATGGTACACATTGATGCATTAATGATCAGCTATATGTTTTTCTTTTAGTCCAAATTAAACTCTTGGCTTTCTTTATACTACAACCATTTGACAGCAAGATTTAAAAAAAAAAAATACATTAAAAATCTTGCATTTTACTTCCACAGTTTGTATAATATACTGTTGCTACTTTAATTTGCAAATCAGGAAATAGCACTTATAAAAATAACACATTAATAAAATTCAGTCATTGTCTATTGGCTTGTGCTGCATGCTGACTGTTCCTGAGCAGTTTCTTCTTCTCTAAGTTTTGTGACTGAGTTCAACACAATATAGGAGCCAAAATCTCTTCCCCAGTACAGGAAGAGATGTACAGGTGCTGCTTCTTAAAGGAATGGGACGAGGAGAAAAAGATAGTATTACAGATGGACTTCGGCTCTGATCTTCCCTTTCTTCCAGTGAGCTCAAAGAGCTGGGGTTACTTCATTTCTCTGACCATAGGAAGTTGTTAGCAGTCATGCTTACAAGTTTCTGGGCTCAGTGGTATTATTCTGAGCTCAGCCAGGTGGGAAAGCAAACTACTATTTTTATCCCTTTTGTGTTTCCCTCCCTCTTTCCAATGTATGAGCCGGTGTCGCATCAGTAGCCTTGGGTCTGGGCAGTAAAGACTGCGGGGCAAGGCACTGAGCAGCCTGGACGTCCTAAATAAGCCTTTCCTGTGTCTTTTTGTGTGTTCCAAATCATGGTGACTGGATCCGAACCTTATTAAATACAGGTCAGTTTAAAACCTTACTGCCGGCTAAAATTTTGTCTGGTAAAGGATCCTATTTTTGTGTCTGAAAACATACGTTGTATTTGAGAAAAAAACTGCTCAAGGTGCCCTCATCCGACAGCACGTTGGGCTTGTCATAAATTAACTAGGACGCTGGGAGAAAGCCCCGGGTCCTCTTTAATTCTGATAGTGAGGGAAGATCTGACTCAAGGGTTAAGGTGCAGGGATGAGGCTAAAACACCACCGGACACAGACCAAACGGATCAGGAAGGGATAGCTGACTCAAGCCGTTCTAAAACACCTCCCCTGTATGAAAAAAAGCTACAAAAGACTGAGGGGGCAGCGGGTAAACTGCTTTCAGAACTCATAGAGATTGCGTATGAAGTTTATGGGAATCGTGATCAGGTGGCAGAGAGGAGAGAGGAGAAACCTGAGAGGGGGGGCCACCAGATGCAGGGGAACTTCTCAGGAAAAAGACTCAAGCTGAAGAAAACCGGGAAGCTCCCTTTAGCTAAAGAAAGCGGAAAGCATATAACTGTAAAAGGCAACGAAGAAAGGCAAATTAAATTACCTGTGTGTAAGCCTCTTCTCACAAAAGG